>NC_079972.1:210900-295557 GCF_029852145.1 Microplitis mediator | reverse complement strand
ACTTTTGAAAAAATGGCACAAAATGATTTTATTGCGGCGCTTCAGCGTCCGGTAGATTCAATAATTAAATCATTTAATGATTTACGTGATAAGCCATTAGCTAAAGAACATTGTCAGAAGTGTTATCAAGTGTGCGCAGATACAATTGATTACTTCAACGAGATCTTGCAAGATCCTCAAATAAATGTTCAAGTCAGAAGAAGTGTACGCGCAAATATTGTACTTTTATACTGGTATGCTGATCAATTTACACAATTGAGTGGAGAAGTAACTGGTGGTGATTTGCATGCAAACCGGTGCCTCATCAAGTGGCAAGATCTTGAAAACGCATTCTCAAATAATATTAGATCAGGATGCGCGGTGAATCAAGCTCACACTGATCTTCGTGCTTTTCTTGATGATGCTCAAGACCTGATCATTGAAAAAGTTGAGAATATGCTCAGAGATGTTCCTGGACTTAAAGTGAATGTTGAATTAGTTTGCAAATTTAGAAATGTAAAAGCTGAAAATGTCATTGAAGAAACAAAGATATTTAACGCCAAGAGCCGAGAAATTTTACCCGCAACATCTCTTGCTACTTGGTACAAAGATCATGTTAATGATAAATTGTTGAAGAAAGTCGAGGAATTTAATCAAAAAGACTCAGGGTGGAGTTTAACTGAAATCCGCAGTTTAATCATTACAATGTCAAGATATGCGCCTCTTCAAGCTGGAGATTTAACGTTTATAGAGCTACCCAAGGACATACAAGCGAAAAAAGCAGTATTAAATATTCAGAATTTTGATGAATACTGTTTTCTATGGAGCGTTGTAGCAGCATTACATCCTGATAATAGTAATCCTATAAGAAAAACATCATATCCTCACTTCAGCTCTATATTAAAATATGAAGGTATAAAATTTCCAATCACTTTAAATGATATCCCAAAATTTGAAAAATTAAATGATTTACCAATCAATGTCTATGGGATCGAGTCAGAATTTTGTAATAAAAAATCTGAAAAAAGTACAATAATTCCATTATACTTAAGTAAACTCATAAAGTCCGATAAAAAAGTTATTCATCTCTTGATGATACAGCAGAATATTAAATTAAATAAATCAGATTTTGATATCAAAAATTTTCAACCTAAATTTCACTTTGCTTTGATCAAAGATCTTTCACGATTAATTCGATCACAAATTTCCAAGTCAACCTGCAAATTATTTTTTTGTGATAGATGCTTGAATCATTTCAGATATGATTATTCGTATGAAAATCACAAAGCTGATTGTTTTAAAATAAATAAAGTCCATATGACATTTCCAAAGGAAAAAGATCAAATTTTAAAATTCAAAAACTATCGATATAAAGATACCATGCCTTTTGTTGTATATGCAGACTTGGAATGTACACTAGAAAAAACCCCAGGAGATGATGAAACTCAGAAGCATGTTCCACACAGTGTAGCATTCTATCAACATTGCAGTTATGATAATAAATTATCTAAATTCGAATTAAATCGTTCAAAATTTTGTATTGGGTGGTTTATTTTAAAGTTGGAAAAATTAGCTATTGAATACGAAAGATATTTGAAAAATCCTATACCAATGAAACCACTCACTAAACAACAGCAAGTGACACATGATCAGGCAACTGTTTGTCATATTTGTGAAAAAATAATTACAACAAATACCGACAAGTGTTATGATCATTGTCATTTCACTGGTAATTATCGCGGCCCAGCACATATATCTTGTAATGTTAATTATCCCAAGTCACATGTTATTCCCATAGTCTTTCACAATTTATCAGGCTATGATTCACATTTTTTCATTAAAAGTTTAGCCACATTAATTAAAGGTGATGTAACTCTGCTACCAATTAATAAAGAAAAATATATATCATTCACAAAATCAATAGAAAATACTTCAGTAACATTACGTTTCATAGACTCATTCAGATTTATGGCATCCAGCCTTGAAAAATTAGCTTCAAATCTTGGTGATGATAAAAAGCTTATAACGAAACATCACTATCCCGACCCGGATGAATTTAAATTAGTTACACGCAAAGGTATATTTCCTTATGAATATATATCCAGTGTTGAAAAGCTTAATGACAAACAATTGCCTGATCAAGTATCATTCTTCTCAAAATTAACAAATGAAAGTGTCTCTGATGAGGATTATTTCTTTGCTCAGCTAGTCTGGAATAAATTCAACATTAAAACACTAGGAGAGTACTCGGATTTATATCTTAAAACTGATGTACTTCTTCTAGCAGATGTGTTTGAAAATTTTAGACGTAGCTGCTTTGAAACTTACAGCTTAGATCCATTACACTACTATACAGCTCCTGGTCTGTCTAATGATGCTATGTTGAAATACACTGGTGTGGAACTTCAGCTTTTAACTGATCCTGAAATGGTTCTTTTTATTGAGAAAGGAATCAGAGGTGGGGTATCACAGTGTACAAACCGATATGCTGCTGCTAATAATCGGTACATGGGTGAGGACTTTGATCCAAGCAAAGCTGAATCATACTTGATGTACTATGATGTAAATAATTTATACGGCGCAGCAATGAGTATGTCACTGCCGACAGGTTCATTTGAGTGGGTGGAAAATGTAGATGATGATGTAAATAAATTTTTAAATGATAATGATGATATAGGATATATATTAGAAGTAGACTTAAGTTATCCTGAAGAGTTACATGAACTTCACAAAGACTTGCCCTTGTGTCCTGAGCACTTTGTACCGCCAGGATCCAAGCACTCAAAATTATCAACAACTTTGTATAATAAAAAAAATTATATAATACATTATAAAAATTTAAAACAATGTCTAGAATTAGGATTAAAATTAACAAAAGTCCACAGAGTACTACAGTTCAAACAATCACCATGGCTCAAATCATATATTGATAAAAACACCGACTGTAGAAAATTAGCAAAGAATGAGTTTGAAAAAAATTTTTATAAACTAATGAACAACGCAGTATTTGGTAAGACTATGGAAAATGTAAGAAAGCACAAAGATGTACAATTAAAAACCGAATGGGAGGGTAGATATGGCGTCAAAGAATTGATATGTAAGCCAAATTTCCATAGTCTTACCATGTTTGATAAAGATATGGTAATTATTGAGATGAAAAAAGTCAAAGTCTGTTTCAATAAACCTATCTATGTGGGCTTTTGCATTTTAGATTTGTCTAAAACATTTATATATGATTTTCATTATAATTATGTAAAAAAGAACTTTAAAAACGACGAGTCAAAATTAATGTACACAGACACAGACAGTCTCATCTATCATTTTACTGTACCGGATATCTACAAAATCATCAAGCGTGATATCTCAAAGTTCGACACCTCTGACTACCCTGAAGATAATGTATATAATATGCCATTAGCTAATAAAAAAGTTCTGGGTCTAATGAAGGATGAAAATAATGGTGAAATCATGACTGAATTCACTGGACTCAGAGCTAAATTATATGCATTTAAAACGTACAAGAACAAAAAAGCTAAAAAACGAGCAAAGGGGGTCAAGGGTCCTACTTTGAGGACAATCACGTTTGATGATTTTATGGAATGTTTAAATAATCATGTGACTTTAACTAAAAAACAATATTTAATAAAATCGAAAAAACATGATGTTAGGACAATTGCGCAAAATAAAATTGCATTAAGTTGGGCTGCCGTCAATGAGCTGACGCTTATCATCAGCCCAACTTAATGCAATTTTATTTTGCGCAATTGTCCTAACATCATGTTTTTTCGATTTTATTAAATATTGTTTTTTAGTTAAAGTCACATGATTATTTAAACATTCCATAAAATCATCAAACGTGATTGTCCTCAAAGTAGGACCCTTGACCCCCTTTGCTCGTTTTTTAGCTTTTTTGTTCTTGTACGTTTTAAATGCATATAATTTAGCTCTGAGTCCAGTGAATTCAGTCATGATTTCACCATTATTTTCATCCTTCATTAGACCCAGAACTTTTTTATTAGCTAATGGCATATTATATACATTATCTTCAGGGTAGTCAGAGGTGTCGAACTTTGAGATATCACGCTTGATGATTTTGTAGATATCCGGTACAGTAAAATGATAGATGAGACTGTCTGTGTCTGTGTACATTAATTTTGACTCGTCGTTTTTAAAGTTCTTTTTTACATAATTATAATGAAAATCATATATAAATGTTTTAGACAAATCTAAAATGCAAAAGCCCACATAGATAGGTTTATTGAAACAGACTTTGACTTTTTTCATCTCAATAATTACCATATCTTTATCAAACATGGTAAGACTATGGAAATTTGGCTTACATATCAATTCTTTGACGCCATATCTACCCTCCCATTCGGTTTTTAATTGTACATCTTTGTGCTTTCTTACATTTTCCATAGTCTTACCAAATACTGCGTTGTTCATTAGTTTATAAAAATTTTTTTCAAACTCATTCTTTGCTAATTTTCTACAGTCGGTGTTTTTATCAATATATGATTTGAGCCATGGTGATTGTTTGAACTGTAGTACTCTGTGGACTTTTGTTAATTTTAATCCTAATTCTAGACATTGTTTTAAATTTTTATAATGTATTATATAATTTTTTTTATTATACAAAGTTGTTGATAATTTTGAGTGCTTGGATCCTGGCGGTACAAAGTGCTCAGGACACAAGGGCAAGTCTTTGTGAAGTTCATGTAACTCTTCAGGATAACTTAAGTCTACTTCTAATATATATCCTATATCATCATTATCATTTAAAAATTTATTTACATCATCATCTACATTTTCCACCCACTCAAATGAACCTGTCGGCAGTGACATACTCATTGCTGCGCCGTATAAATTATTTACATCATAGTACATCAAGTATGATTCAGCTTTGCTTGGATCAAAGTCCTCACCCATGTACCGATTATTAGCAGCAGCATATCGGTTTGTACACTGTGATACCCCACCTCTGATTCCTTTCTCAATAAAAAGAACCATTTCAGGATCAGTTAAAAGCTGAAGTTCCACACCAGTGTATTTCAACATAGCATCATTAGACAGACCAGGAGCTGTATAGTAGTGTAATGGATCTAAGCTGTAAGTTTCAAAGCAGCTACGTCTAAAATTTTCAAACACATCTGCTAGAAGAAGTACATCAGTTTTAAGATATAAATCCGAGTACTCTCCTAGTGTTTTAATGTTGAATTTATTCCAGACTAGCTGAGCAAAGAAATAATCCTCATCAGAGACACTTTCATTTGTTAATTTTGAGAAGAATGATACTTGATCAGGCAATTGTTTGTCATTAAGCTTTTCAACACTGGATATATATTCATAAGGAAATATACCTTTGCGTGTAACTAATTTAAATTCATCCGGGTCGGGATAGTGATGTTTCGTTATAAGCTTTTTATCATCACCAAGATTTGAAGCTAATTTTTCAAGGCTGGATGCCATAAATCTGAATGAGTCTATGAAACGTAATGTTACTGAAGTATTTTCTATTGATTTTGTGAATGATATATATTTTTCTTTATTAATTGGTAGCAGAGTTACATCACCTTTAATTAATGTGGCTAAACTTTTAATGAAAAAATGTGAATCATAGCCTGATAAATTGTGAAAGACTATGGGAATAACATGTGACTTGGGATAATTAACATTACAAGATATATGTGCTGGGCCGCGATAATTACCAGTGAAATGACAATGATCATAACACTTGTCGGTATTTGTTGTAATTATTTTTTCACAAATATGACAAACAGTTGCCTGATCATGTGTCACTTGCTGTTGTTTAGTGAGTGGTTTCATTGGTATAGGATTTTTCAAATATCTTTCGTATTCAATAGCTAATTTTTCCAACTTTAAAATAAACCACCCAATACAAAATTTTGAACGATTTAATTCGAATTTAGATAATTTATTATCATAACTGCAATGTTGATAGAATGCTACACTGTGTGGAACATGCTTCTGAGTTTCATCATCTCCTGGGGTTTTTTCTAGTGTACATTCCAAGTCTGCATATACAACAAAAGGCATGGTATCTTTATATCGATAGTTTTTGAATTTTAAAATTTGATCTTTTTCCTTTGGAAATGTCATATGGACTTTATTTATTTTAAAACAATCAGCTTTGTGATTTTCATACGAATAATCATATCTGAAATGATTCAAGCATCTATCACAAAAAAATAATTTGCAGGTTGACTTGGAAATTTGTGATCGAATTAATCGTGAAAGATCTTTGATCAAAGCAAAGTGAAATTTAGGTTGAAAATTTTTGATATCAAAATCTGATTTATTTAATTTAATATTCTGCTGTATCATCAAGAGATGAATAACTTTTTTATCGGACTTTATGAGTTTACTTAAGTATAATGGAATTATTGTACTTTTTTCAGATTTTTTATTACAAAATTCTGACTCGATCCCATAGACATTGATTGGTAAATCATTTAATTTTTCAAATTTTGGGATATCATTTAAAGTGATTGGAAATTTTATACCTTCATATTTTAATATAGAGCTGAAGTGAGGATATGATGTTTTTCTTATAGGATTACTATTATCAGGATGTAATGCTGCTACAACGCTCCATAGAAAACAGTATTCATCAAAATTCTGAATATTTAATACTGCTTTTTTCGCTTGTATGTCCTTGGGTAGCTCTATAAACGTTAAATCTCCAGCTTGAAGAGGCGCATATCTTGACATTGTAATGATTAAACTGCGGATTTCAGTTAAACTCCACCCTGAGTCTTTTTGATTAAATTCCTCGACTTTCTTCAACAATTTATCATTAACATGATCTTTGTACCAAGTAGCAAGAGATGTTGCGGGTAAAATTTCTCGGCTCTTGGCGTTAAATATCTTTGTTTCTTCAATGACATTTTCAGCTTTTACATTTCTAAATTTGCAAACTAATTCAACATTCACTTTAAGTCCAGGAACATCTCTGAGCATATTCTCAACTTTTTCAATGATCAGGTCTTGAGCATCATCAAGAAAAGCACGAAGATCAGTGTGAGCTTGATTCACCGCGCATCCTGATCTAATATTATTTGAGAATGCGTTTTCAAGATCTTGCCACTTGATGAGGCACCGGTTTGCATGCAAATCACCACCAGTTACTTCTCCACTCAATTGTGTAAATTGATCAGCATACCAGTATAAAAGTACAATATTTGCGCGTACACTTCTTCTGACTTGAACATTTATTTGAGGATCTTGCAAGATCTCGTTGAAGTAATCAATTGTATCTGCGCACACTTGATAACACTTCTGACAATGTTCTTTAGCTAATGGCTTATCACGTAAATCATTAAATGATTTAATTATTGAATCTACCGGACGCTGAAGCGCCGCAATAAAATCATTTTGTGCCATTTTTTCAAAAGTTCATCACTAAAGTCACTGTTTATAATTACACTTGAAAGTTTATCACTAGTATTGTTTATTAAGTGGTTTTTATATAAATAAATTAGTTCATAAAGTTTATTAAAAAATAAATTTTTAAAAAATCACTAAGATTGTTCATTTAAAAATTTATCACTAAAACACTTAAATTATTTATATATTGTTCAAATAACCACTTAAAAATTGTTTATCACTGCACTAGTATTATATATAAATTTTTAAAAAATCACTACGATTGTTCATTTAAAAATTTATCACTAAAACACTCAAATAGTCACTTAAAAAATTGTTTATTAAAAAATTTTTTTATTAAAAAAAATTTAAAAAAAAATATAAAATGCGCACACACAAAGACCTTTAAATCGTGAGAGATTCGTACTTCATTGAGTGAACTCGTACTTCTTTTTGATGAAGTATGCTCTTGCGCGGTGCTTTTAAAGGTGGGGCGCGACTCATCAACTGCGCAGTAAAAAATTTTATAGTTCTCAAAAGTACCAACCTAATGAAATAAAATCTCCAGAAACTTGTAAAAATTCCCTAGAAAATAACAAAGTACCAACCGTATAAAACAAAATTCCCTGGAATCTTGGCCAAAAAATTCCAAGATTGTATCAACATAACCTAAGATCTAGATGGCGCGACGGAACGTTTGACGTCATCTATTACGCAGTTAAAAATTTAACTAGATGAGTCATGATCTAAAAATAGAATCGAGTGAGTCATCATCTAAAAATAAACTCTCTGGAACATTCTACTGCGCAGTTAAAATAACATTGGAAAGTTTTTTTCCCGGAACTGGATGAGTCATCATCTAAAAATAAAAATTATACTACGCAGTTAAAAACAAACAAAGGAATTTTTTAAGCCAATCAAATTAATCAAAAAATAGAGCGGTGGGGGGATAATAAAAAATAGTTGAGCTAAATTTTTTAATACTTCAGTTCATTGTTGACTGTTGTCGAGATACAAGCTATAAAAATGGAAATGATACTGGATGTACAGGGATTCAGAGGTCCCGATAATCTGTTTATCGTGAAAGAACTTGCTACAATTACAATTCAACATGTAATTGATGATGTTGAAGAGTTATCATGTACATTATTCAAGCCACCTTATCACTGGAAATCATTATCACATCAATATCAACGTCTAAATACTTGGGTAACACACAATTATCATGGAATTAACTGGAATGCTGGAAATACATCATATTATAATCTGAATGAAGTAATTAATTATGTAACACGTAATTATAAATATATTTACGTCAAGGGTTATGAAAAAAAGTTGTGGATAAGAGATTTAATTGATCATGAGAAAATTGTGATTGACTTAGATGACTTCAAATGTCCTGCGCTAAAAAATTTAAAATTATCCAACAATGATTTTTGTAAATATCATTGCCAATTAAATAATAATAATAATTATTCATGTGCACTTGAGAATGTAAAAATGTTAAAAGATTGGTTTGTTAACACTCAATAAAAACTTTAATTTGAATTAATAATATTTGAATTTTTATTTTTTTTAACCTTTAATAAAATTGATAGATTAAGTTATTTATATAAATAAGTGATAAATACAAAATAATTAGTTTCATTTTCAATATATTTTAAGTTTAAAGAAAAAAATATTTGTCAGGTATGTATAATTTTTGAATTTTAAATTTTTACCGCCAAGAGTATAATTCTTTATTAATATTTTTTTAAATATGTTGATTAATTTTTTATATATTTTAAGTTTAAAACGAATTGCTTAATTGATTTTGAAGAAACAAACATTTGTCAGGTATGTATAATTATTAAATTTTTACTTTCATAGGTTTAATTTATTCAAATTTGAAATTTTTACCGCCATTATCGATCACTAGTATCGATGTGTGATATTAGTCTATCTCAGTAGAGGTCGCCTCGGTAGATATAACAATCAATTTTTATTCTATATACGATTGATTGATTCGCAAAAATAATGCTCAATATCGTATCAGGATATGTATTTGATTATATTTTTGATACAAAGTAAATCAAAAAATGTTTACTGTCATTTTTACATTATAACTTGCTGGTAACAATACAACTACGTCATAGTGTAATGGACCAATCAGGACTCAAGTTTTGAGACCTTCTGTATTCTTATTGGTTGTCCAAACTAGACACAAAAATTATTTACTCTGGGAGATACAAATCTCTCAACTTAAATCCAAAAGCGTCTAAGCTCATTCAGTGCCGGTCGCTGATTTTCTACATTTTGTAAGTATCATTGTAATTAATTAGACTTTGATTTATTATTAATCGACTTAAAAATCTATCAATGTATAATTGAATATAAAAGTTAATAATCAAATTGTTTAGCAAAGTAATATAAAAACATATTAAGGTGGAACATGGCATCAGTTAAGTGTATATTGTGTGTTACTAGTTAAATGATGTTTTTTATATTTTAATTGGATAGTCATAATTATTATAGAAAGTTTTTTTAGAATTTATATTTATATATAAATATATATGTACATAATTTTGAATTATAGATAAAGTACATCAACATCAACAAATGGGTAATACATTGGGATATGAAATCATCATTCCTAATCAATGGGTGAATGAAGATTTCCATTCAATATTAAGATTAATAACGAACCAGTTGGGATTGGTAGTACGTGGTGGAGAATCTTTTCATGGGTCATTAATTTCAATAAATAACATAACCACAGTACTTACAATTGTACAGAATAATTTTTCTTGGTGGTTTAAGATCCCAGGGGATCAAATTCCTTCACCTGCACATTATCGATTCTCAGGAAATCTCCTTGTCACCATGTACCCAGAACTTTATGATTCATACAATCAAAATTTAATACAAGCTGGACTGGTAATGCCTGGTAATATTTTATTTGTTAATAAATTTTAGTTTTTGATATAGTGTTAAAAATATATATTTAATTATAAAAATCATTATTTTAGTTTATCCATCCATGGGAGCTATTCTTCGGTATGGGGCAATTGTACCAAAACCATGGTTGATGAACCGTTCAATATCAAATCTGACGAGATTAATAACCACTCAATTGCAACCACTATTAGCTCAAGATGTAGATTTCGAAAATGCTGTGGTAGTGGTGGATGGTATAATCACAAGATTATGGATATCAAACCAATGTTTGACATGGACATTTTTAAGATTGACTGATGATTCACCAAATCCTGTGACTTACCAAATTGTTGATAATTGGACTGCTGGTTTATTTAGAAACATGTTGCATTATCATCAACAACGAGCAGATGATCTTGATATAATTGCGGAAATTCAAGCTCCAGATCTTATTGATGAGGGGTTCGATGAAATCTTTGATGATTAAAAAAGCTTGATTAAAAATTAGTAATTAAATACAACTATAATGAAAGTGATATTTAAGAATCAAAAATATTTAGTTTCTCATTATTGTTTTTATAAAAGTGATATTTAAGTTTAAAAAATATTTCTCAGCGGTTTAAGTCTATTATTTAAAAACTGTTTTAATAGTCGATTTCAATGAGCTGACTGTTTAAATAAATACAAATACTTATTTTTTAAGTTTTTGATGTAAATAATTACACATCACCATTATTATATCAAGTCGGAAAAAATATTTCCTAATGATTAAAATTTTATTTAAAAACGATTTTTAATCGTTAATTTAAATAGTCTGACCGCTTCATTGAATACACTTGAGATATAATAAGTTTCTAACTGAAATAATCAGAGATTATAATATTGAACTAATGCTAAGTTTTAAGAAAAATACAAATATTTTATAAATTAAGCTACTATAATATTATTTTCGTTTTTACTACAAAAGCTTATAATTATTCAAACTATGAAGAAAGTATAAATAAATTGAAATATGATTATATTGATTTATGAAACTAATAATTATGTTTAAAAATACAAATATTTTTTATAAATTAAGCTACTATTATATTATTTTCTTTTTACTGTGAAAGCTTATATTTATTCAAACTACGAGGAAAGTATAAATAAATTAAAATATGATTATATTGATTAATGAAACTAATATTTATGTTTAAAAATATAAAAATTTATTCAAATAAAATATGTATTAAGTATATTTGATTAGTTTCTTCAATTTGTACCTGTTTATGCCATTTTAATAGTAAAAATATGTAACTTAATAATTTTTTGTTGATTTTAGTATCTTGACAGTTAACAATTTTTTATTAAGCACAAAAAGTTTATCTTAGCATACATTGATATTTTTATTATTATTAATTCAACACATAGTAATGAAGTTTTATACACAAACTTACACATATAGATAACATGTCTAGGTTCATAAAGATGAAATGGAAAGGAAATAGAGTTATATTTTATTAAAAAATGAGTATTCTGAAAAAAAAGTTCATTTATAATTATCGCGTGACAAATTCAAATCTATTGTATTTGGATCCATGAAATAAAAGATAAAGATTTTTTTTTGACGCCATATCGATAAGAGTTTTTAATTTATCTTCATGAGCTATCAATTCGTTGTTTGTTCTAGCAGGAAAGTAAATTGTGAATTTATCATCCAGGTTGGCAACTACTTTAGGCCCATATTGCGTTGAAATTTTTTTAATTTCAGTTATTTTATGTCTTGTCAGCTTCTAATTCCTGAAGTTTTTTGACAGGTAAGATGTATGCCAAGGTGTTGATTTCGTTGATTTTTGATAGATCCATCTTGAAAACTAGTAATTTAATTAGATAATTTTTTAATGCAATTGATTACAATTCGCTAAAAGAATATAAAATAATACTTACTTAATGTAGGATTAAAATAGATCTTAATTAATAATGAATTAAAAACAATTTCTTATTGATAAAATTAAAATTTTAATTTAATAAGCCACACAAGTTTTTTCACTGTTAACTAGAACGTTTCTCGATAAAGACTGACTTCTGTAAGCTCTCGAGCTCAACGCTTAGCTCAGTATCCCCACTCTAGGCCGAAAAACAAGTTCAAACCTGTTAGATGACGTCATCTACTACGCAGTTAAAATAGAAAGTTTTTTTTTTTTCTCGGAACTGGATGAGTCATCATCTAAAAATAAAAATTGTACCACGCAGTTAAAAATAAACAAAGGAAAAACCAGTTCAGACTTGTCAGATGACGTCATCATCAGATAAAAAGAGGGGGAGAGAAACTACACCACTAGATGGCGTGCTCTTGCATGCTTCTCGCATGTACCCTTACATACCCCAGTTTCAATATATAAAACTTTAAATCATACATTTACGTGTACATATTGTATTAATCAGGCTACGCTAGTGTCAGCTCTGGGGTTACGCACAAACATGATGTCAAAACCTGTAACCTGATAGGCAAGCCGAGAACCCACTCTAGTCATTAATGAAATTGTACATAATTTTACATAAATTGTACATTATTAAAAATTGTACATTAATAAAAATTGTACATATTTTTTCAAAAATTTCTCGCTAAAAATATACACGAGGCGCCATCTATCACGGACTCAAAATGGCAGATAAGAGCTCAAAATGGTTGACAATTAGCATCAAACGGACCCTAGATAAGCTCAGGCGGTAAAAAAGATCTCAGATAACGTCAATTAGCTTCAAAATGATGTCAAAAAGGTCCCAGATAAGCTCAAATGATGTCAAAAAGGCCCCAGATAACCAACGGTCGATACATTATCGATACATTATCGACAATCGATAACTTACCATCCGCCGATAACTCACCATCCGCCGATAACTTACCATCCGCCGATAACTTACCATCCGCCGATAACTTACCATCCGTCGGTACAACAGATCATGCCCATCTTGCCCCAAGTGAGCCAGAACCTTCCCTGCCTATCTACTAATGGCAAATTGAATAAATGTAAGTCAAAAATATAATTTTATGACTTAGACTGCAAAAATTTTACTTGAAACTTTGAACGCGTTTTTCTCGAAACTGTCTTTTTGAATCTGATACCCATGATTTCTCAGGTTCTACCGAACCGATTTACTTAAAATTTTAAGAGAGTCTTCTTTAGGGACTTGTCTATAGTCAGAACTACGGCCATCCCCAAATTTTCATTTTTACTATTTTTAAAAAATCGAAGAATGTCCAAAAAAGTGGTACAAAAATTTTTTTTTTCTTTAGGCAGTCGCCATTTTGTCAAAAAATTTTTTTCCAACTTTTCCGTAGTTCCGGCCATTGCGACATTATTACAGATTAATAATCTTCCTTATTTTTTGGTTTCCGATTGCTAGGAGAGTTAAGATCGTGGGTATGGTCAAGCACCAAATTTTTGAGACTCCCCACTTCGTCAGCTGATAATTAACTGAATTTTGAATTTTTTTTACTTTTTAATTTTTTTTTGTATGCTTCTCATGTGAATAAATAATATATAAAAAAATTGATAGTTAAAATATTGCTTGCTTTTTTTTTACAGCACTTCAAAAATTACCTAAAATTCATGCCTCTAGACCAGAATACCCCCTTAAGAAATAATTTTTTTTTAGATTTTTCGCATTGAGAAAAGTCAAAAAATTATGTAACGTCGGCTAACTTCAATATCATAAAAAAATTAAAATTCACGTGATAATTATCGTGAACTACTTTTTAATCATTTTAACTAAGAAAAGAGTAAAAAGTAGATAAATTACACATGTTTGAGGTAATTATGAATACATTATAAATTATAAATATATTGTAGTTCATGCAAATAGATAATGGTTGAAATAAAAATTAAGATTTAATTATTTTAATAACCAGCTTTAATTTTATTCTATTCATTTAAAAAAAAATTTTTTTATAACATAACATGTATGCTACAGTCGTTGACATTAAAAACTAGCCACTTTCTAAGCTGAATGTAATTACAGACTACACATCGATTTATTAATGATTAAAAATTATTAATCTTATAATCAAAAATACATAGTTGAGTCCGCAAAAGAATATTTATTTCTCCCACTACTTGGCTCTGATAGTAGATATACATTTGCATCAAGTGCATCATTGTGGATAAGAGGCGGGGAAAAGTCACATCTCTTTGCGCACTGAACTATATTTGTGTCTAATTAATGCAAATGTATATCTACAATCAAAGCCAAGTAGTGGGAAAAGAAAATATTGTTTTGTGGACTCGACTATGTATTTTTTATCATAAGATTAATAATTTTTAATCATTAATAAATCGATGTGTGGTCTTTAATTACATTCAGCTTAGAAAGTTGCTAGTTTTTTATGTCAACGACTGTAGCATACATGTTATAAAAAAATTGTTTTCTAAATGAATATTATAAAATAAAAGCTGGTTAATCAAAAAAATAAATCTAAATTTTTATTTGGCATCATATAATTTTATAATCAAAATCTAAACAGCTAAGCTCTATGAAATATAATCAATATGACAAGCAGGCATGTTGATGAGATGGTAGGGAAAGCGCAGAAAGCGGCGAATGCGGCCTGGGGAGTAATGAAGAGAGCAGGAAGGGACATGAGAGACGACAGAATATATATTATGAACTCATTAGTGAGATCAGTGGCTTTGTATGGGGTAGAGACATGGGGCTGGGAAAATGTATGTGCAATGAAGAAGATGCAGGGTAGATACGCAAAAATGATTTTAGGGGTTGCGAGAAATACGCCAATGTATATTTGGAGACCGGAGTTGGGTATAGAGAGCATCGAATACACATGCAGAAAAAGAGCTATAAAATACTGGGAGGACATATTAGCAATGAAGGAGGGAAGATGGCCCAAAGTGTGCTTGATTGAGGAGATGAGAGCCATAATTAATAATAAGCCGACAAAGTGGGGTGAAAAAGTGGTGGAGAAATTGAAGGAGATGGATGTAGTAGAGATTTGCCGGTGGATCTGGGATGGAGGCAAAGAGGCTGAGGTGATAGCAAAGCTGAAAGAAGGCCTAGAGAGATGGTGGAGAAAAGAACTAGAAAAAGAGTGGGGGAGGATAGTAGACTCGGAATATAACACAGTGTACAGAGAAATCCTGCCAGATTCAGGAGGGGCCAAGTACCTAAATGAGAGAAATATAAACAAAATGGATAAAGAAACATGGGCTAGATTAAGATGTGGGAATGTGGGGAGAGCGAGAAAAGGTTTTAAGGATTGGAGTTGCAGGCTATGTGGAGGAGACATAGAAAATCTTGAACATATCTTTAGCTGCGGGGAAGTCATGAGACTACAAGAAGGCCACATACAAGAGTTTATAGAAAAATGGAAGGATGGGAAGCAGGACGGGGATATACACTGGCTACTAGTCAAAACGATGAGAGGAGCTCTAGTCAAAGAGATTTGTGAATTTGTCAGGGTGATAGAGAACAAGTGGAGAGAGAAATAGAAGAGCTATCTGGGTGATAGAAGTTCCTGAAGCCAAAGTAGTTGATAAGTAAAAGTGCGCGGAGAGTATCGATTGATGATAGATATTAAAGGAAAATGTGTGACAAGAAATAAATAAAAAAAAAAGTGTTATGTTGCTTATATTAAGAGATTTTATGTAATACAAGTTGTATTGGAAATTGCAAATGCTCCTAGAGCATGTAATGAAAATAAAATTATTATAATCAATATGAGAAAACTATACAATTAAAAATTAATTTGAAAAATATAAATATCAAAATTATTTTGCTTTCGTTTGTTGATATTCGGGGGGTATAATACAATATATCATTTTCTCTTTTCTGTCTACGGAATATTTATAATTATTTCAATTTATTGAACTTTACTTGATAAACCTTACTGTCAAAATCAAATTTTCTTTCTTTGTTTAAATTTTTACAGTGTTCTCTAATTTTCATACTTTCTCTTTTACCGACTGAAATTTTTGATATCGACGAGTGATTTTATACCGACAGTCAATTTTGAGAATATATGGACGAAATGAAACTTAGCCGTACTGATATAGGGCCTCAATGGCTATGAAACCAATTGTATGTGTACCTACAATATATGTCGCCACTTTAATATGTTGCCGCTTTTCTATGTATAACATTTGTGATTGGTTACGATTAATATTTAGCCACAATGATTGGTTGAGCGATTAATAATTTGTACATTTCTTATGGTTCCACTATATAACTTAGCCAACTTCTCTTTTAGCCGGTTTACATTTAGCCACATTGCTCTTTAGCCACTTTTATTGTTAGGCTTTTCTGATGGTACCCCACTCAGCTTGTGTTAGCCATTGTACCCGGGTCCAGTGAGGACAATTTTATAGTTATCGGAGAGGATCGCGGTCCTGGTGATCATTGTTATTAGGCCTTGCTTTATTGCCAGTCCACCTAACAACAAACTTGCTAAGCCCACTGTCCTTCCGACAACTATTTATAATTTGACTACTGTATATACTATTGTTTGTGAGTTTATAGGTGGAGGAGACATAGTTTTTATTTCGGTGATTCCCCGCCCCGAGTCCAAGGAAGCACGTCGCGGGACACAGCCGCTGTCAGCAGTCCTCACTAGTTCAGGAAGAACCGGGACCTGGCGTTAGCTAAGCCCACCGTCGTTCTCCCGTCACTATGAGTCCTAGCCTTCAGCTACCGCGGCCATCATACGTCGTGTCCTTGTCGTCGGGGGGTCTTGTCATCCGAAATTATGTCTCCTAAGAAGTTAATGTAGGTGTTATTATGGTTCATCCTTCAGAGCCCACTGTGTAGGATAAGGCACTTATACAATGGAGAATGCCTGTTATCCAAGGGCAACGTTGGTGGTGGAGGACTTCCTCTATCATTGCTTTGACACGTCGGCTTACACCAAAGCTAGAGGTTCTGCGAATGTTTATGGGCATCTGCCGCCACCAATGCTCGGCCTATACAGGTGTTCTTCTTTGATAAGGAGCCCCACCCGCTAGCTTAGTCATAGAAGCAGCAGAGCCCTGCAGACTCGATCGAGTTTTTGTGTTCCGCTATCGTTTTGTAATGAAGTCGGCGCCACTTCAGTTCGGTCGAAAAATTGTCGGTATTCCATCACCAGGGAGCTGACAATGTAATGCACATAAATAGTATTGTGAAAATAAAATTCATTGGTGCATGCCGGAATCGAACCTGGTCCTACGCTTTGGTAAGCAAGTTCCATGTTCGATAGGCTATTGCCAGCCTTTTTGAGAATTAATTAAAGAAAAAAGAAATTTTTTCGCATTTATTTAAAACATAAATACATAATTGTAATTTCATTGAGTTGAATATTTTTGAAAAAATACCTAATAGTTGATATCAGTTAAAAGTTATTGAATATTTAAAAAAAATTGGAGGTATTGCCTGACAATACCCTTGCATATGCTACAAAATATATTAATTTTACTAGTTTATTAGTATTTATCATTTTATTAAGACTATTGTTTAACAGAAAGTATCGATAGTACTAATATTTATATAAGTGATCTGATAAAAATCATTTTCATAAAAAAAAAAAGAATTTAGTTTAGATTTAAGGGCATTCTTGACAGTATCCCCTACTTTTAGAAAATATTCCATGACTCGACTGTCGTGCGGTTATCGAATTTGTACTAATTAAGGGCATTCTCAGACAGTACCCCCCACTTTTTAAAAATATATAATGACTTTCAACTGTCATAAGCATATTTAAATTTTATTAATTAATTAAAAGAACATTAAAACCTTAATTGAAAAAAGGACAACGTAGTCATAATTTCGTTGAGATATAGGATTTGAAAAAAAATACTTACAACTGATTTCAATTGGGAGTTAAACGAAATTTATTGAATAAATTTTAGCCAACAAAATTTAAAAATTCGAATTATAAAATTGACGTGACAATTTTACTGAAATATATTTAAGAAATTACGTTTAACTCTTAATTGACATCAAGTATAAATAATTTTTTTTTAAATCTATATATCGACGAAATTACGACTACGTTGTCCTTTTTTGAATTAGTTTTTTAATTAATTGATAAAAATTTGATACACTCATGACAGTTGAAAGTCATTGAAAATTTTCAAAAAGTGGGGGGTACTGCCTGAGAATGGCTTTAATTTAAAAAAAAAAAATGTGCATTTATTCAAAAAAAATAATTGCAATTTCACTGAGTTAAAGATTTTAGAAAAAACATTTTACATTCCTTATCAGTTGAAAATCATTGAATGTTCAAATAAAGTAGGAGGCACTGTCTGACAGTTCACTTAACAATAATTTCATATAACAATTAAACTTGTTTATTAATATTTCTTAATACTATTGTGTAACATAAAATATTTATGTACTCAAAATTTTAATAAAAAATTCTTCAGTTCCAAAAAAAAATTATAATTGTTTAATTAATACATTATTTATTAGTATTTTAACTTTATTATTTTCATAAAATATTTTTATTTTCTTTATTTTTTATAATCAAACGTGAATTATACCATGAAAAATGAACATGCTTAGTAGTTTTTTTTATTTAAAAAATAAATATATTTTAGTCACATCACTTTACCGTAAACTCATTATAACAAAATATTTCTTTATTTTTCATTAATCGATTAATTAAAACCATAAACTTGTAATTAACATATGATATATGATATATTTTAAATGGCACAGATACAAGTATACTCAAAACTTCTTTACTCAGGCCGGAAAGCTGCATCTTCATTCAACGACATCTATACTCAATTACAACTCTACTCCATAATTTTCTGAATCGGCTTTACTCTATACCATGTTTACTCATTGACAACTTTATTCAACGACATCTTTACTCCGTTTTCTACAGATAAAGAAGATTGTCGATAAACAAGAAAAACATTGGTTAATGTCATTCTGAATGTTGATAAAAAAGAAAAACATTTGTTTGTGTCATTCTGAATGTCGATAATGAAAAAAACTAAGAGCGCTGATCTTTTGTTACATAAATAAAACTTATGACTTACTGATTTTAAAATTTTTTTTTTAAATAATATTAGAAGTTTCCATCAAATTTACTCCAACTAGATTTTTTCTTAAATATACCGATTTATTTATAAATATCGTTTTTTAATCATTTTAAGACACATTATTCATTTAATTATTTGTTTATTACTAAAATTACATTTAAATTTTTTTCAGAAAGTTATAAAAGTTTAGCAACAATTTTTTTTTTTAAGCACAAATAAACAGAAAATTATAAAAAAAATATTTTTTGTTAGGATAAGGTTGCATAAAAGAAGAAAGCTTATTTTTCAATATAAATTAAATAAAAAACATAGAAACAAATTTTTCCATTAAAAAAAAATATGTATGAAGGAAAATTATTCTGCCTTAGCCAAAATTTCCTATTTCAGTGAATAATGTGGGAGCTTTTGGACACGGTTTAGGCTTTCTTTTTAAGGCACTTATGAAGAAAAATAGAATAAAAAATAAATTATCCAATCACGGAATATGAACTCGAATAAAATCCGAGACTGGTTGCTTGCACATAGGACAAGGAATTTTATAATTCGTGATACGTGACGCTCGTTCACTGTGTGCTCTTATCAGTTTGAATTTGCATTCGAAACACAAGCACTGATGCCCACAAGGACAACACGCTATGACCGGACGGTTGGTAACACATGAACTGCAAGTTGGATCGCTGTCTGATGCAACTGTATCATGAAACTGCACCCCTTCGGCACTTGCGTGGATCCAAGGCCCTTCTTCAGGTTCATCAATCAAAATAAGTTCATTTGCTGTAATCAAAATAAGTATTTTATATAAAATTACTCAAGATGCTCCGTACATACTTAAAAAATTGTCTGAATTAATTACCATAATGGTCATCATCATCATCATCGTCAATTAAAACTGTAAAGTAAAATAAAATAATTGAATATATATATTTCTGACGAATTATAAGTCTCAAATTGATATACATTTATAAATATAAATGTTGATCACAAAAACTAAAAACATATTTTTTATATGGAATCAATATTTACTTTTATCTTGCTCATTTCTATTATTTACTGCGGGCCTTATTGCAGATTCTGCGGTCCCTCGTGACTGCGATTAATTTTCTTCTACAGCTGCCAGTGCTTGTACACTCGCATTATCTGTGGGATGTTGTACAGTCCTGGTAACCTGTTGTACACTCGCATTATCTGTGGGGTGTTGTACAGTACTGGTATCATGTTGTACACTCGCATTATCTGTGGGGTGTTGTACAGTCCTGGTAACCTGTTGTACACTCGCATTATCTGTGGGGTGTTGTACAGTACTGGTATCATGTGGTACACTCGCATTATCTGTGGGGTGTTGTACAGTCCTGGTATCATGTTGTACACTCGCATTATCTGTGGAGTTTTATACAGTCCTGGTAACCTGTTGTACACTCGCATTATCTGTGGGGTGTTGTACAGTACTGGTATCATGTTGTACAGGAAAATCCCGCACGTCACTCGGAATTAGTTCTCCGGCTGTAGTTAAATCATCGTATAAGTCTGAAAAATTACAATCAATGTTAAATAAAATATCAATTAATACTTACTAATGCTATATATAATCACAGGTGATATATATATATATATATATATATATATATATATATATATATATATATTGAGACAATGTGAATTGTCATCTTCTCCCTCAGCCTTGCGGTTCCCATTTTTCCGTCTCGTTGCCGTCTGAAACCATCTAAAGCTAGAGTCATAGTGCCATGGTCACATGACTAATTATCACCTCAACGCATGACCGTGAGGGGAAGTGGGGAGCGAGCCCAAAAACTCAGCCTTAAGACCCTACGGTGATTGAACTTCACTTCAATCCTGGATAAATTAGCGATAAGACGTATAATTTAGTTTTCCTGTCATATACTAGCAATTTATTTGCGACTTTGTTAATACGGATAACTACTTTGTAAATCGGGAAATTAACTTGCGTTATAGTTGTATTACTGGCAATTCTCTTGCGACATACTTTACTGTCCAAGTTTACTGATTATTATAAACAAAGTCAGTTCAATTAAATATTACTGTACGTTACCGGCGATATACTCGCAATATAAAATTATACTGTGCCACGCATCTGTCTACATTATATCCAGCGCTTGCACTTTCTTGTAAGTAATTGTTATAATTATAATTGGCAATAAACAATCATTGCAATTGTTAATCATTCACTGCATCTATTATCTGTTTATCCTATTCATTTCCTATTTTACTGTTAAGATTATCGAATAGTCTGATAAAATAAATATTAATTAAGTTACAAATAGTAATTTGACCATCAATAAGAATATTCTATAATTTTATAAGCCGTGAGGTAAGTTGATAAGTTTTCTCATACGTTGCCGAGTTTGAATAAGTGCGGGTCTTTGCTTTGCAAGAACCCCAGCCCACTGCTCTGTCCAAGTAAAATAAAATTTGTTAGAGGCCAGCCTAAGCCAGGGTTCAACCCGCGAATTCTGGTGGCTGCTGGTAAAATCGCGAAGACGATTTCGAAGACAATTCTAAAAAAAAAGACTATTTTGTTTACTTAAATTTATTATACTCGGTTTTTTGTTTTTAATATATTATATTTACTTATTTATTTATTTATTAGAATACCAACTAAATGTACTTACCCGAGCAATGTGGATCCAGGAACCTTTACGCTGAACCCCTGGCATTGACTCACGTACTGACCTTAATAAGAGTGGATCAAAATCACCAACAACAAACCTCAAGTTCTTTAAAACACTAGGTCTTTGCACAATGATCCATTCCCAGACGGAATTCAACAATGACAATGATTTAGACTGGCACAATACCGTTAAAGCTAAAATTCCCTGTAAAAATTAAATATTAGTTTGACATGGCGTAAATAAAACTACTAATCTTAACGTAAGTTATTATATATTTACCCTGTTCCTCTGACGTAAGATGATGCTAAGTGAAAGACTATAGCTCTGGGTAGTTGTGGCACGCACTAGAATAAAAAAAAATCAAAATCACAAAAATTGGTGCAGCAACAGGATTGTCATGTAACAGCAACAGGTCACATCCTGTGGGAGCAACAGGATAAGGTACAAGTTTTATATACCAAAATTTTTTTTGGCAGTGTAATAAAGTTCTAAAACTTGAAAAAAAAAAAAATTTAATTTAAAAATTTGAATTTATTTTTCGAAGTTTCGAATTTTATTATACTGACAAAAAAAAATTGGTATGTAAAACTTGTACCTTATCCTATTGCTGCAACAGGATTTTTTCTGTTGCTCCCACAGGACTGCGTCCTATTGCAGCGCCTAATTTTTTTTTTCTTTCGTGTGAAATCATAAAAATTGTAATTTTTTTTTTACCTGGAAAGTTAAATCCACATGCCATTCATTTGCTTGACTAAGTTTTTCCAACATGAGATTATTTCCAAAAATGTGAGCTACTTCATCATCGTTGGATCTTACCTTCTCCCAAATAGATTCTTTCAATCTGTTCGTAGGTAAGAAAGAGTAGTCCTAATTCCGTAAATGACGTTGGTAGAGATGGATTCTGACTGCGCAATTGTGATTGCATTGAGCCACGATGGGTGTAATCACTGTAAATAATAGAAATTAAATAAGAAGAATAAAATGAGATCTTTATAATAATATAAATTACTTAATCCCAGAAAAGCTGACGGTGCTATCTTCCCTTGAAGGAACTGGAGCTCTGCTGGTTGACGGTATAGCATGGTGACGATCTCTTCTCAATGGCAAATCATGATTACGAGGCGGCAATTTGACGAGATTACGGGGAAACAATACGTTGTTTATGGTAGAACTGTGAGGTTCATGGTTGTGATTCCCAATCATTAACACCTCTCCACTCCTTAAACGCCATAATTTCACGTTGCATCGTCGCACCGAACGAAATTCCACACATAAAAACCGCTGGCGATTTAATTGGTTGTGTCGTGTGTCTAAATAAAAATAGTGACCATCATGTAACATCCTACGAAGTGATCCCACTTCCATAATGAATCAATCTGAAAAATATTATAAAATCATAAGATTATAAAGTTTTGATAAATTAGTATTCTGATCGATTTTAAGAACTTGTAATTAAAATGAAAATAACTATAAAACAATGCGGAATTTTGGAAAACTCTATTATAGATAAATTGTAAGAAATAACATTACCTACAAAAAATATCCTATCACATATTCTGATAAGTTTGATAGTTTCACCGGAAAAATAAGAAAAATCTCAAAATTTACTATAAATTTGACTTCTAGCTCAGATAACTTTTGAACGAATGGACTTATCACAAAATGATAAGAGACTTTATTTGTGGAGCATCCGATTCCCTACAAAATAAAGTCTGCAGATTTTTTCTACGACACATCATTAACTAGTTAAACTGTAGTTATCGATGAAAAACTTTCTCCAAGTAGCAAAGCTTACGCTTGCTGCGACACGTACTAGCATACAAAAGGGCAGACGAATTTTCACAAAAACTAAACATGCATAATACATTAATAATATACAGCAATACAGATATACTAGAAATACATATATATGAATATATATATATATATATATTAGGGTGCTTTTATTTTTGCGACTATTTTTTTTTTCCGCTCCCATCCCGAAATTTTGTTGAAAATACCCCCAAAAAAATTCCCTGAGAGTTTGAGCCCTTAATATTAATATTAAGTACTCGACCACAGCGTGTGAAGATTTCCTATTTAAAATACACGTAAACTTGGGTTTTTATTTTTTAAACTTCTATAACTCCGCGGCATTTTATGATATCATCTCGCCCAAAGTCACGATTTTCTCAGAATTAAATGCTCTACAAAAGTGCCCATGGTCGCGAAGTCGTAACTCATACAGGTGGGGTAGTACGAACCGCTAAACTGAATTTTTTCATAGGATTCTTGTTTTTTCTCTCAACAACAAGACCTACAGAAAAAATGTGAATGATCATTTAATAGGAAATTCAATTCTCTACAAAAAAGGTCCTTAGCACCGAATCACTCAGATTGATATTTTCTGAGATATTAGTCAAATAAAAAATCAATATTTTGTAAGATTTGATTCGACATTTTATGGAATTCAATGCTACGTAAACTTCAATAATTAATATCTCAAAAAATATCAATCTGAGTGATTCGGTGCTAAAGACCTTTTTTGTAGGAAATTAAATTTCCTATAAAGTTGTCATTTGCATTTTTTCTGTAGGTCTTGTTGTTAATGAGATAATGAGAGAAAAAACAAGAATTCTATGGAAAAATTCAGTTTAGCGGTCCGTACTACCCCACCTATATGAGTTACGACTTCGCGACCATAGGCACTTTTGTAGAGCATTTAATTCTGCGAAAATCCCGGCCTTGGGCGAGATGATATAATAAAATGCCGTGGAGTTATAGAAGTTTAAAAAATAAAAACCCAAGTTTACGTGTAGTTTAAATGGGAAATCTTCACACGCTGTGGTCGAGTACTTAATGTTAATATTAAGGGCTCAAACTCTCAGGGAATTTTTTTGGGGGTATTTCCAACAAAATTTCGGGATGGGAGCGAAAAAAAAAATCGGTCTGTCAGTTGACCCTGCGGGCCAGCCCCAAAACTTCCCGCTGTTTTCGAGCTCGTTGAGCTCGAAAACATTATTGTGAATACATTTTCGAGCTCTTCGAGCTCGCAAATACTTTTGTATGCCATTGTTTTGTAAAAAACCATTTTTTAGCATTTCCTTCTCCCACGATATCTCGCGAACGAATTAACCGATTTTGATGGTTGAGGTGGCAATCGACGCGTTTTATCAAGTTCTAAAGCTGATCAAATTTTGAAATTGATTTATTTAGCCGTTTTTGAGAAATTTCAAAAAAACCAAGGAAAAAATTTTTTTTGAATTCTTTCGTCAACGGTTTCTCTTCAACGAATGAACCGATTTTGATGGTTGAGGTGGCATTCGACGCGGCTTATAGAGTTTTAGAGCTGATTAGATTTTGGAATCAATCCATCGAGCAAATTAAAAGTTATCCAAATAAAACATTTTCGAAAAAATTTTATTTTTGAAATATCTCTGAACGCACCCTACCGATTAAGTTCAATTTTCTCTCGGCTTCAAGACATTAACAAGCCGCGTCGAATGACACCTCAACGATCAAAATCGGTTCATCCGTTCAAGAGTTATGAATATTTACATACATACATACGTACGTACGTACACACATACATACACTCGGACATCATCGTGAAATTAGTCAGGATAGCTTCCTAGGACCTCGAAACGTCGACATCTGATGGAAATTCGATTTTCGTAAATCGGACCGAAACCAATAACTTCCCGAATTTTTGAAAATTTACAATTTTCTTAGCGGGAAGTTAAAAAGATAGTCGCAAAAATAAAAGCACCCTAATATATATATATATATATATATTGTATATCTTGATACATAGGAGAACGAGTACTAACTAATGTTGTTAATAAAATAAAGTTTCATAGGTTATTCAGGGGCTAGACTTTGATATCTACTGCGCACACCCACGAGTATTTCCTGCAGAAGTCATCCTTCTTATTAGCATCTTAGAAACAATCGAAGGTATTAATGCCTGGCCTCCAGACTGCGTTGACGTGTACACAGTTTTAGTGTACAGTGTTTAAACTGTAATCTTCAAGCCAAACTGGAGGGTCCAGGCATTAATGCCCCCGTTTGTGGCGTGACTGCGCACGAAGAACATGTCACTTCAATCGTTTGAGAGCTCGGGTTCATAGTCGACTGATATTCAGACGTTCTTTTTTTAGTATCTAATTCAAATCAAGTGTTGAGCCACTAATGTTGATAGCTGTATTATAAAAATTTATTATAATAATAATCGCAAAAATAGTTTTGTTTTATGTTTATAACTTGGCAGTGATTATATTGTTATTGATGAATTTATACCACATTGGAACCTGTGCATAAATTAGTTCAGTAACTTAGAGTTTAAACTCAGATATTATTTTATTTCGGAGAACGTTTACGTAGTCTCTTTTTTTCAAATCTCATTGAAAATTATTGAAAAAATCCTTAATCTTCAAACCAGTCACAACAATGTTCACTCGCTTAAAAAATGTTATTAATGATAATGAAGTCAACAGACATTTCATAATTTTCGAATTTTTTTTTTCAACAAACCAATTACAAAAAAAACAAGAAAATTAAAAATGTGCACATGTAGATCAATGAAAATACCACAGGTACAATGTTTTTAAATATTTTTTTTTCTAATTTATCGCTTTTAAGAAAATAAAAAAGTATTAGACATCTGCAAGTTTTAGTATTAAAATTTTTTATGATAGTAAAGTTGGCCGACTCCTTATAATTTTTGAATTTTTTTACATAACGATAAATTAAAAAACAAATAAATAAATAAAAAAACAATACTCAGGAGGTAAAAACCAAAACAAAATGATTTAAAGATTTATTTAACTAAAATTGTAAAATGAGCGAATGTACTTTGGGATTCTGGTGTAGGTGTGGTTAATTCAATAACTAACAATTAACACAAAATTACAGATAATAGAATAGATCTTTATTAAACAATATGTACACTAAAACTATGAGAAAAATAGCGAATGCAACTACAAGATACGCGATAGCGAATGCGACTGTAAAAGAATACGCGTATCAATTCGACACGTGGTCGGTAGCGGTTAATGACGCGATAATTAATTTATAATTAATTAGACGCGAGCAACAATTCAATATATACTCAATAATTAGTAGCCTTGATATACTAGCTAATTATTGAGAATATTTGAGCAGAGATTTAGCGGAGCGGTTCAGACTTATATCACACTAGAGATATACTATTTTGAGCGAAGCGGTTGGATGGATAGCTGTGGTTGTACTGATCGATGTAGATTAGAAATAGACGTCGTCTTCTTCCTTCGTGGCTGCTCGGTGGTGACGTGGCAGCATGGCTGCAGTAACGAATTTTCCCATTGGCTTAAAAGCGCGCCAACAGGAAATAGTTAGCCGCCAATTTCTCTGATTGGCCGGCTGGTAGCGGGTTCTCATGCCAACGTGGCACGATCATGAGTAAGAAATTGCAGGTGTCGGGCCCAGATAGCGAGTGACCCGGCACTATTCTGACATTCAAGTCAGTAGCGAGTTCGGCTGCTCCCGTACGTAGCGAAAGTACACGAAGCTTTTCAAAATGATTAAGCTCGTGACTGAACAAAAATTACATGTTAAACTGTAAAATTTGCTGCTTAAAATTTTATTAGTTTTATTACAATAACAAATTTCTAAAATTACAGTTTATTTATTAATTTATTGTATTGCTGTTATATTTATTATATATTTTTTTTCCAGCTATGGATTTAGGACAGCTGCGCCGAATTACGCACGATGGTTATTATTATTATTTAGTTATCCGTCATAGTCATCTACATCGTCAAAGATTTTTGTGCTGGGATCAGCGCCTCGAGCATCATTGCCCTGTCAAGCTGTGGCGTTTAAGAAGTGGAGAGGTGCTGGTGGTCGGCATCCACAACCACGATCCCCATGAATCTCTTGGCGATAGGGCAGCTTCAAATCTAAATTCAATTGCCTTGCCACCGCAAAGTAATGGTTTTGTACTTGTCCCAAGTAATATACCATCGACGAGCAGTAATGCTAATCTAAATAATGTACCATCCACGAGCGGTAATGTTCCTCCAAGGTCAGTTGACAGTTTAATTCGATTGTTACGTTACTGCCATTTGTATTCAACTTAAAAATGTCAATGTCACACGGAAAAAAAAAATAGGTGCTGCAACAGGATTTTGTCCTGTGGCTCTTACAGGATTTATCCTGTTGCTCTCACAGGATTTATTCTGTTGCTCCCACAGGATGTGTCCTGTTGCAGTACCTATTTTTTTCCGTGCACAAATTTATATTATTATTAATTGTTACAGGCGAAATCTTTTTCGATCTAAAACCCGAAATCCAAATATTGTCATACCGACTTCTTTTGGGGAACTGGGTTTATTGTTCCTGACTTTTTAACCAGTCGAATCAATTTACCTAGGAGAAGTCAGGTCAGGCAGTGATGAAAAAGGATACATATTTGGAGATAGAAACATGCTGCAAGAACTTGTAATCGATGAGTGGCATGTGGATATGACTTTTCAGGTAAAATATCTTTGTTAGCGTCACAATTTTTAATTTATTTTTTCTTTCCTCATATATTTCTTCTTGATATATTTTTATCCTATATCACATTTTCAATTCTAGTGTGTACCGCTTCTACCTCGAGCTGGCCTACTCTTTAGTACTATTTTACGACGAGGGAATAGGGTAAATATTGTATTTTTCCCGCAAAAAATGTACTTAACACTTTAACTGTGCTGTCAGTACATCTAAATATTTTTATTTTTATTTACACAGGGGGTCCTAATACTAGCTGTGTTATGTCAGACCCGATCGCTGTTACTCTTTAAAGCAATCTGGCAGTGAATAATACTACAAGTTCCTAGTGTCACAGAAACGATACGATTCATTGTCTGTGAATTTGATCCTTGTCTCCTACAATCGATCCGGAAAACGATGCCAAATGCTCAGTGCCGAAGCTCATTTATCACCACTGCTCGGGTAATATATTTGATTAGAAATTAATGTCAATGATAAAATATACACTGTAAAAAATTCGCTCAGTGAATGTGGAGTGAATTAATTTTTAATGATTCACTCTCCTTGGAGTGAAATTCACCCCGAAGGGAAGTTTTCGCGGAGTAGATAATTTGTTTATTAAATTAATTCTTCCGGAGTGAAATTCACTCCGGAAAGGAGTTTTGAAAATTGTTGCAATAATAATAAAATAAATGCATGCCAGGACTGGTTGGTTGTTAAGATGTTGGAAAAATACGCATATTTAAAAATATAACAATATTTTTATTTGTCACAGCACAAAATATCACTGGGTTACAAATTAAATTGTTGATTTGATATATCAATACTGTTAAATGTCTGAGCTCATGAATACGTAAATGATTGAATACAAATTATTGAATTGAGCTCGAGTAAATAAACGAATTAAAATAATTAAGTTGAGTTTAATTGAACACTGAGTTGATCGCAAAAATGTCAGAATAAAAAGTAACATGAAATCAGAGGTGACCGAGCGAAGTTAATTATTGAACACATTAATTACTATTTTCAATAGCACTGAATGCATAACTAATTTAGTTATTGAGTTTTAATAATAATGATCACTTAATCGAGTTGAATTTAATGAGCTCATAATAAATTACACTGATTTTAATTTATTTGTTGAACACGTGGTAGCATGACAGCAGAGACTACCGAGCGAAAGATAACATTAATTTAAGTTAGAAATTAAGTATAATGATAATTAAATAAATAATAAAACTCTTTTAATTTTATGAGCACTTGAATTAATTTATAAATTAGTAATTAAGCACCTGTACGAATTTCCGTAGAATTAACCTCCTCAGGAACAGGTTGTAGATCACTGGATTGCTTGATGTTTTTTATTATTTATTTTCTGAGCACCGGTGCTCGCAGTTATAAAAATAATTATATTTTCATAGAGAGTTATGAACCCTTAATATAATTAATGAATTACTTTTATTTATTTACTCGAGATGAGTGCAAATTTGATTGATTATGAACAACACGTCGTGTTACTTGAAATTATGAACGCAAGAATAATGGCGTCGGTCTTCTCGACACGAGGCAGGAAATTCATACGCGCATGCGTCGCACTGCGCAAGTCAAGTTTTAATTGCTAGACACTAGGCCCCAGTAGGTGCTGCCTCTATTTGCCGGAAGTGCAACTACATTCAAATTTGAATGTAGTTGTGATCACGCAACAAAAATATTATTAATAAATAATAACTAAACTGAACAAAATCGAAGTAAAAACACGCGTATTACATGACTGATCAGCTGATACGCACACACACATTCGAACACACACCTGAACACACATTCGCACAAACACGCTCTCGCACACACGCACGCACACATTCGCACATCCGAACACACACATGCACACGCGCACACACACCTGAACACCAACACACGCACACATTCGCACAGACACGCTCTTGCACACACACACAACACCCGCATTCACGCACACACATACGCATACACACATCCTTGCACACACACACATGCGAACTCGCACACACTCACTATTTAACAGTTTAATAGAATTCATATAATTTTAAAACTCCGGGCCGAAGTTAAATAAAATCCGCGTCACTCCGAGATCACTCCGCTAAAAAAAAACTCCTAATTCACTGCGTATGTGGAGTGATTTTTTTTAAACTCCGGAACTCCGGTGGTGGAGTGAATTCGGATAGAAATTAAATCCGGATTCATTCCCGATTTTTTACAGTGTATAAACGCACGTATATTTTTTTTTTGTGGTAGGTTTTTTCGCGAGAGTGGCGGAAACGTCGACTTGCAAGCCGGAGAATGCCTGCAAGTCGAGTAGAAACCCTATGCTGGATTCTGTCTGTAATACCGCAGGAAAAAATCACAGAAGCGGTAAACATCATTGTTCAGCTTTTAAGGCCATTGGAGCGAGAGAATCCAAATTACACGACGTTTCGCTTAGTTTGCGCCGTTTCATTTCTGGGACTATGAGAGTTTCCGTCTGAAACAGTCCCTGGGGTCCACATGAAGTTTGCGAGCAGTTTAACCACCGCCTCCTATCAAACATGCGTGAACTACACCCATCGTTGTTGCAATTCTTAAGTAAACTTTTTCATAATTATATGTGCTCCTAATTAATTTATTAAATATATATATATATATATATATATATATATATATATATATATATATATATGTAAATTTCTGATTAATTGCAGAAAAACTCAAGAATGTAATTCGTGACAATACTCGCTCTTGGGGACAGACTCCAAACCGGATGCAGCTCCACATTTTCATAGACTCCATAGACATATCCTCAACAATATCTGTGCTGTGTGAACGCTTGCTAGCCAATCGGTAAATATATATTCCTGAATGAATTTTATAACTACGTAAATGATTACCATTATTAACTAAATTATTATCACAGAATGATTTTGGCGGACTATATTGAAATTCTGAGCAATCGTCGAGTCCAGGTAGAGACTTACATTAATGCGGCTCTCACGAGGCAACAGTGTGAGTATACTGTGTAATCTATATACCAGAACGTTTGTAATTTTTGCGTACCTTAGAAAGTATAGATAATCGTATGATTTTTCAATAATGTTTCAGATATCTTTAATGACTTTAGTGCAAGCCGAGAGCTGAGGCTAAAAATTTTGTCGCCAATTACACCATCAAACCCGCGCAATGACCTTGCACCAGCCCTTGAAAATGCACCACCTCTTAATCCGACTGTTGCTGTCGATCCGCCTATTGCTGTTGACCCGCCTGTTGCTGTTGATCGACCTGTTGCTGTTGATTAGCCCGTTGCTGTTAATCGGCCTGTTGCTGTTGATCTGCCTGCTGCGATCGATAATGAGCCAATTGACGTTGATGCTGATAATATTAATTATTATGGTAAGCGAAACATTTTTTGTAAATTTTATATTCGAAACATTAAAACAAGATAATAATTTTGTTACAGCTAATGAACATGAACTAATGAACGACCCTGAAGGAGTACCATGGATTCATACGAGCAGTGAAGGGCAGAATTTCGATGACGACATTGCGGATGATTCTGCCTCGGCTTGCAGTTTCTGCTGCACCAATGTACTGAGAATAGTTTGCTACCCGTGTGGGCATCAATGTCTTCGCTTGGAATGCAAATTTAAACTGCAAAATGCCCATAGAGCACGGATGGAAGCGGCGGTTAATTACCGCATTCCGTGTCCTATATGTAAAAGAGCGGTAAAAGAATTTGTTATGTCCGCCGCTTAGATTTAAATTAATTATCCGGGATTTCTCCCTTTGGTAGCGATAGAAAAATTTAACGAGCGATTTGGAGGATGCGGACAACAGTAAAGAATACGAGGAAGGTTTTCACTTCCTATATTTATTATTTATTGTGGGTTTTTCGAAGAGTACGAACCCAAACGCCTTCGAGCTTGGTCACGTTGCATTTATATATATCGATCAATAGAGAGGAAATATTTTAAATGTCTCTCACTTACCTTTAGATGAGTCTTTCTTCTAGTACGGCAGGTTGTATCCCTCCAGAACTTTGCAGCTCACTCGGCCTCTTCCTGAAGGAGTTGGTTGAATGGGCGCGGCTGGGGTAGTAGGATAGAATCTTATGTAATATTCTCGAATGAACTCACTAAATTAAGATTATGATCTTTTGTCTTTTTATTTAATTTTTCAATTACAGCACTTATACACTATAACTGTAACAATGGTTTGCACTTATAAAAGATATAAAACCATTTAATTTGGTTATTATTAATTTTATTTACTTTTACTTATTTTTAAATTATGCGTCCTTATGTAGCCTTATGGCTTTTTATGCGCAGATTTTCTCGACCCGAGATCGGACTACAATACACTTGATTTTTGTGTCACTATTCGATCGAGTCGGAGTGATTTTTATAATAATTGTAAATAACAAAAGAATACCGCTACACGATATGAAAATATCGGCCTAGTACCTTAATCAATTTACAATTTAACTGAATCTGAATTTAAGATAAACCGCTGTTAATAAAATAATACCGCTACACGATAGGAACTATCGGCCTAGTACCTTTTATTAAGGACGGTTACTTATTGCCTTGTCTAGGACAGATTTTTGCAATAAGATTACGGGCTATCGACGCCGTTTACGCGGACCGTAGGACTCGAAATTTAAAGATCTGATCAACAACCACGACACCGTTTATACAATACCGTAGAACTCGAGATCTGAAAATTTGATCAACAACTAAGGCCCTGAGCCATGGTGCTCAGGCTATTTAAAAACTTTGATTGATGTTTGATGGGAGTAATTAAATTGTTGTCATTGGTGGAAAATGACGACAAGTTTTTATTTATTCGTCAATCGTTATTGCAGAAATCGTCGCGCTACTTTTCATACGCATAAGTGATGGTAGAACTGACGCTGCGTTTTCGCGTGCTTTTGTAAAGAGGAGTTTCGTAAATTTATTTATGAAATAAAATAAATTGAATAAAAAAATTTATTGGACATAACAAATTCATACGTGTACACTCGACTTAAGAAAATAATTTTTTTTCACTCCCTATGAAAAAAGATTTTATACAATTATGTGTAGACTATATATAATTATATATAGACTATATAGAATTATATATAGACTATATATAATTGGATAGAAAAAATTCCCGATCCGATTGTATACAATTTATATAGAAATTGTGTACAATTTATACAGTTGTATACAATTGGATCGGGCCATTTTTTGTATATAATTTTATAAAATTGTATAAAATTTTTTTTCATCGGGCTCTTCATTTCCAATATAAATATAATTTGTTTCTGATTTATCAAAAAAATGTTGATTTTTGGTTTTTACTTATCGCTGATTGATTAAATTTTACTGAGCATTGAAGTTAATAATTCCATCGACAAAAAATGAAATAAAAAGAAAAGTGTATTGTAATGGCTCCGTCATTCAAGACAAAAAATGTAAAATTACATCGGAGGTTACTGTAACTGTAAAATTTAAATTTAACTTAATAAAAATTTGTTATAATTAATCCAGACTAACATTACGATCTTTTTTTTTTGGTTTGAGATTGTTCAGACGAGTAGTCTGCCGGTTAATTGATTTGTATTGAAGAGAAAATCTTACGTAAGAGTGATGTGGTGGCCTTGAGAAAGGCCGATTTGGTCTTGAGAAAGACCGTTGGTTTGAATATTACGTTAGTTGCAGAGAAGTCCTGAGAAGAACTGGTATGATAAGTTTTCTTACTTGACCCGGAGGTCGAGTTGGCTAGCGCTGAGAAGTGCTAGTCAACTGGTGGAGAGTTCTAAAAAGAACTGATTTGGTTTGAGATCAGAGCTGGAGACTAAACAAGCTTGCGCATTTGAGTAGTTAGTAAGTTTAGATCGCAATAGCCTTGCACGCTATCAGTTGAGATATTCTTGCCAGTCAGACTGCTCAAGAATTAATGCGCTGCCGCGTTTCGTTCGTTCGTTTTGTTCATTTTAAAAATCTCTTTATTTATCAGTTTGTATTACATAACTTTGTTACATATTTTATGTTTATATTCTCTTAAATTGTTCCTATCTGAGTAGACTTAACCAATTGTTTATATTTTTATAAATTCATATTTTAGTTTGTAAAAAACAATAAATAAGTTATTGCGTGGTAAAAAATTTAAAAAATTCCACTGAACATGTATGTCAACTTACTAACTAACTTAATCTAACTTAAACTAGGCATAAATAAATAAATAAATAAATACATTATTTACAATATGTACAGGTTTGAATAGTGATATGTTATTTTAGGAAAAGTTTGTTTGGAAGCTTGTGCTTTATTATAAACGGTATTTCATTAATATTATTAAATAACAGGTTTTTTAATATACTTAAATGTCCAGTTCGGTGTTCATAAAATAATTTGGTTTGTTTATAAATATCATCGTATATGTCATTAACTTGTGCATGCTCGTGTAATTTTTTATTTGATGTGAATGGTTTAGAATTACATATCATCCTGAGCGTTTTATTTTCTAAGATTTTTATTTTGTTAATATTTGCTTTACTAGTGCTGCTCCAGACAGGCGCAGCATAAAGTAGAAGCGGTTTAATCATGCTCTTATACAAAATCGTTTTGTTTTTTAGACTTAATTTACTTTTCCTGCAAATTAGTGGATATAAGATACCTTTAATTTTATTGGTATTATCACAGGCTGTTTTAATTTGTTCATTAAAGCGTAACTTATCATCTAATATTGCGCCTAAGTACTTAACATTATTTTTTGGTTGTATTATTTCATCATTCATTTTAATTTTTAAGTCATCTTCATTCTTTTTTAATTTTCTTTTATGACTAAATATAATTAGTTCTGTTTTAGCTGCATTCATTTTTATTTTCCATCTACTAAAGTAATCATTAATTTTATCTAAATGTTTTTGTAGTAAGTCTATTGCAAGTTTTTTACTCCAGGATGCTACGGCTACTGCGGTATCGTCAGCGAAGAGCCCAAGCAGTATGCGTGCATCTCTGGGTATATTGTTGATGAAATAAAGAAATAATGTAGGACCAAGTATCGAGCCCTGAGGCACCCCTGCTACTACATTTTGTTTTCTGGAAGCTACATTGTTAATAATGACTTTGAAAGATCGATTTGACAGATAACTAAAGATAATTTTAATAAGATAGATGGGAAAGTTAGCTTCTAGCAGAATCAGAATCAAGCCACGATGCCACACCGTGTCGAACGCTTTTTCTATGTCTAGAAGTGCCATCGCAGTTGACTTATTCCAGTTAAAATTATTGGATACAAATGCGGTGATTCTAGTTAATTGATGTATTGTACTGAGCAAGATCACGTCAAGTGGACCCCCCATTTTCCACTTGGTCATGAAAATTAAGTCTATGTATTTTTTTCGTATGTAGTCACTATGAAAAATTAATCCCTCAAACGATTTTTCAAAATTTTCATTTTAACAACAATTTTTTTTACAATGAAAATTTTGAGTACTTTTAATTAAAAAATAGATTCCAAAACAACCGTTAAAGATAAATTAATAAAATTTCCAGGATTTATTGTCGAATATCTATATTTTATAAAAATATTAATAGCATAAAATTATTTGTTTATTATCCCATTGTTAATTAACTTTTAAGTAAACAAATGAAAATTTCATTGACTTCTCCCTCAAAAAATGAAACTTTTTTTCATGGGTTACATGCGTTTATTATTAAAGTTTAAGATCCCAAAAGAAAATTTGAGTGCTCGTGATTAGTTTAAACAATATGAATTTATTTATCACCGCGCGCCGGTCGCTGAGCGTTCTCAATACAGTGCGCGGCCGAGAGTCTCAAGCTCTACTGCAGCTTTGGTTAGTCATAATTGAAAGTAACATTTAAAAGTATTATTACTAAACAAATTTTATTTTTTTTAAACAATATCATGATTAATACAATAAAATAATTTTTTATTATTAAATTGAAACAGAGAAAACAAACTAATAATTAAATTTATTATTAATAAATAATAATTTAGAAATTATTATTGAGTGATTATTAACACATTAATTATTTATTAAATAATAATCAGGCAAAAATAAGTAATACCTAAACTTAATTATTAATTAATAATAATTTATAAATTATTATCAAGTAATTATTGATACATTAATTATTTATTAAACAATAATCAGGGAAAACTGACATATAACTAAACTTAATTATTAATCAATAATAACTTAGAAATTATTATTATCTAATTAATAATAAATTAATTATTTATTAACCAATAATCAGGGAAAACTATATAATAATTGAACTTAATTATCAGTTAGTTTTCCCTGTCTCAGTTTAATAATAAAAAATTATTTTATTGTATTAATCATGATATTGTTTAAAAAAAATAAAATTTGTTTAGTAATAATATTTTTAAATGTTACTTTCAATTATGACTAACCAAAGCTGCAGTAGAGCTTGAGACTCTCGGCCGCGCACTGTATTGAGAACGCTCAGCGACCGGCGCGCGGTGATAAATAAATTCATATTGTTTAAACTAATCACGAGCACTCAAATTTTCTTTTGGGATCTTAAACTTTAATAATAAACGCATGTAACCCATGAAAAAAAGTTTCATTTTTTGAGGGAGAAGTCAATGAAATTTTCATTTGTTTACTTAAAAGTTAATTAACAATGGGATAATAAACAAATAATTTTATGCTATTAATATTTTTATAAAATATAGATATTCGACAATAAATCCTGGAAATTTTATTAATTTATCTTTAACGGTTGTTTTGGAATCTATTTTTTAATTAAAAGTACTCAAAATTTTCATTGTAAAAAAAATTGTTGTTAAAATGAAAATTTTGAAAAATCGTTTGAGGGATTAATTTTTCATAGTGACTACATACGAAAAAAATACATAGACTTAATTTTCATGACCAAGTGGAAAATGGGGGGTCCACTTGACGTGATCTTGCTCTACTTCTTTTTGCCCGGAAGCCAAATTGTTCGTCTATTAGGATGTTGTTATGTTTTTCAAAGTTTTTTATTCTATTGAGTATTATTGATTCAAAGAGTTTGCTAAGAGAGGATAATAAACTAATGGGTCGGTAATTTTGTGGAAAGAGTTTATCTTTTCCTGGTTTTTTGAAAGCAAGTACATGTGCTGTTTTCCAGTATGTAGGGAAGTAAGCTAATTTCAAACAGTTATTAAAGATGTGTGTTAGTTGGACTAGTGCTTTCTCTGGAAGGTTTTTTAAAATAATGTTTTGGATGCCATCGGGGCCCGGTGCTTTTCTTGGTCTTGTGTTTTTTATTGCTGTTTGAATTTCTTTGGGAGATGTTAGTGTGATTTCATCTAGGTTAATACCTTCAGATAATACACTCCTCACATAAATTAAGGGAGCAAGAAAAAAATCCAAATTTTTGGGGGATTTTCAACAGGCTGTATCTTGTAGAAAAATGGTCGTACAGCAAATAAAAAAAAAGCAAATTGTAGCTCTAAGTGTCTAGTTTTTGGATCTGAGTTTGAAAAATTTTTTAAAAAATTTTTTTTCGAGTAATCTTAAGAAAACCACCAAAAAAAAAATTTTCGATATTTTTGTGTTTTTTTTTTTTATCCTACGGACTTGGAAAAAATTATTTTCACTTAACCTCTATATGGACCGGATAACTTGTTTATTCAGCTTTAATTTGTTTTTATAAAGATCTTGATACGAGAATTTCTCGCTGAGATATCGGTGTTTGAGTGGAAAAAGGTCATTTTGTCTTTGATTATCAATATCTCAGCAACCAATGATTGCACAGAAAATTCAAGGTTGGTTTCGAAAACTTGAATAAACTCTCTACAAGAATTGGCTATTGATTGTTTGATAAAAAAATTTTTTTCAATCATTACATGAATTTCAAAAAGCCACCAAAAAAGGGCTTTTCGTGGTTTTTTGGAAAATCAAGCGCCTACTCAAAAATATCGCGGAAGTCACTAATGTTAAGTGTGCCTTTTACTGTTCAATATACCCACAAAAACCCTACCAAGTTTCAATTTAATCCAGCCAACCGTTTTTTTATCCCACTTGATTGAATTTTTGAAAAAATTAAAGGAGCAAGAATTTCGCTCCGAAAAGGTCATAATTATTATTAAAAATTAAAAAAAAATTTTTTTTTTCATTTTGCTCTCAATTCTGTATCAGTGACTTAATAAATTTAGAAATAAAAAAAAAAAAAGCAAAATCGAAAATTTTTGAAAAAAATATTCAAAAATTAAAAAAATTTTTTTTTTAAAAAATTGTTTTAAATTGGCTAAAAATTAAAAAAAAATCACCGCTGGCATTAGCGTTACCCAAAGGTCAATTAAAGTCCGAAAGAGGAAAATCGGTGAGAATGTGAGTCGCTATGTTTTTTTTAATTTTCAGCCAATTTAAAAGAAATTTAAAAAAAAAAAAATTTTTTTAATTTTTGAATATTTTTTTCAAAAATTTTTGATTTTGCTTTTTTTTTTTTTATTTTCAAATTTACCAAGTCACTGATACAGAATTGAGAGCAAAATGAAAAAAAAAATTTTTTTTTAATTTTTAATAATAATTATGACCTTTTCGGAGCGAAATTCTTGCTCCTTTAATTTTTTCAAAAATTCAATCAAGTGGGATAAAAAAACGGTTGGCTGGATTAAATTGAAACTTGGTAGGGTTTTTGTGGGTATATTGAACAGTAAAAGGCACACTTAACATTAGTGACTTCCGCGATATTTTTGAGTAGGCGCTTGATTTTCCAAAAAACCACGAAAAGCCCTTTTTTGGTGGCTTTTTGAAATTCATGTAATGATTGAAAAAAATTTTTTTATCAAACAATCAATAGCCAATTCTTGTAGAGAATTTATTCAAGTTTTCGAAACCAACCTTGAATTTTCTGTGCAATCATTGGTTGCTGAGATATTGATAATCAAAGACAAAATGACCTTTTTCCACTCAAACACCGATATCTCAGCGAGAAATTCTCGTATCAAGATCTTTATAAAAACAAATTAAAGCTGAATAAACAAGTTATCCGGTCCATATAGAGGTTAAGTGAAAATAATTTTTTCCAAGTCCGTAGGATAAAAAAAAAAAACACAAAAATATCGAAAATTTTTTTTTTTGTGGTTTTCTTAAGATTACTCGAAAAAAAATTTTTTAAAAAATTTTTCAAACTCAGATCCAAAAACTAGACACTTAGAGCTACAATTTGCTTTTTTTTTATTTGCTGTACGACCATTTTTCTACAAGATACAGCCTGTTGAAAATCCCCCAAAAATTTGGATTTTTTTCTTGCTCCCTTAATTTATGTGAGGAGTGTAGTTTTCCGTGAGCTATATCTGCTTTTTGTTCAGTTTCTTGGTCACCGTCAAGTTCAGTTAAATGATGGACTGACTCAAAGTGATGAGCTAGTGTGTTTGCCTTGTCATAGTCAGAAAATACTAGACCATTAAGGCCATGAAGTGTTGGTATAGTCGAGTCTGTTTGTTTCGTGAAAGCTTTTGCTGTTTGCCATAGGGTATTATTGGATACTTTTAGGTTTTTGAGTCTTTCATCCCATGATGAGTTATTATGTTCTCGGATTGCTATTTTAATGTCCCATGAGAGATCATTTTTAAGAACTCTGAAGGAATCTCGACCTGTTCATTGATAGGATCGTCGTAAGCTATTTCTGTGTTTGATCATGGTTTGTATATGATCAGGCAATGGTTTAAATTTAAAGTTTGATTAGGCTCGTGGTATCGATTCATTTATGGCTTTAGTTATGGTATTAGTTAATTTAGTGACTTCCCTATCTAGGTCATATGTGGTCTTTAACTGAGTGTTTATGACTAGGTCATCGTTGATTGATTGTCTTAGTTTAACCCAGTCTGCTTTCTTGTAGTTTAGTCTTTTTGGTTGGTTAATTGAATCGGTTTGTAAGTTGATATCGATTATGATCGGTAAGTGGTCTGTGTCAAGTTCGTCAATAGTTTCTATGGTATTATAGTATGGTATGTTTTTAAAAATGGCAAAGTCTACTGTGCTAGGCAGTCCGTCATTAGCAGGATAGAGTGTGTAATTGTCAGGAGCAACTATGTTTAGGTTATTTTGACTGGCAAAGTTATATATCACTTTTCCATTATAATTATTATTCTTACAATTCCAGTATGTGTGTTTAGAGTTAAAATCGCCAATTATAATGACAGAGTTTGAGCTGTTTATAAGTTGTGTAAGTTCATCTGTGTCTATCTTGTTCATTTTTTTGTCTATCGTCGGTCTAATGTATACTGAGAAAATATTGATATTATTGACTTTTATTCCAAGGGATTCAATTGTATGGAAATTGTATTGGGTCGTTTCACAGTGTTTGATTGTGCTTTTTATAATTATTAAAAGACCACCCCCTGCAGTGATTCCTGGTCTGTCAAGTCTGTATATTATATACCCTGGGATTTTACTTAATTTATTTTTAGTTAGTTTAGTTTCGTTTACGGTCATTATGTCTATATTGTGTTTTGAAATGTAGGTTTTGAGTTCAGTCCATTTTTGAGTCAGTCCATTTGCGTTCCAGTGACTTATTTTAAGGGAATTTCTATATGTACTAGCCATTTTGAAGGTCATATCCTAATTCTGCCGCGAAGTCAATGATCGCATCGATTTGTGCTTTTATGTCATTAACACTATTGCGTAGTTTAGTATTGAGAACTTTAATTTGATTTAGAATTGTAGTAAAATCGCAAATTTCGCTAACTGATTTCATTTCTGTCATTAATGAGGTTACTATGTTTAATTCTGAATTATTGTTGTTATTATTTATCTTATTATTATTATTATTATTGCTTATTCCATTGTTATTATTATCATTTGTCTTACGTGTACTTTTTAATACCTGATTATAATTTGTTGATAATCTCGAAGGTTTGTTTACTTCTTGGATTGGCGAATTATCCAGGGCCGGATAGTTCTGTAGGTTCCTTGATGGTGGTACTGGTGTTCTATTTTGCTTGAGAATCTGCGTTTGTTGTGCTCTGCTGCGTTGTTGGGTTTCCAGATACTTGATGTATATTTCACATCCTTTGAAATTTGCTGGATGTGGTTTTTTACAGTTCATACATTGTGGTGGTGCTTCTGTTGTCTTTATGCAGTCTTTGGTGTTGTAGTTTCCTGTGCACTTTACACATTTTGGATTCCTGTGGCAATTTGATGAGCCATGGCCAAACTCTTGGCAGGTATAGCACTGGGTACCAAGTCTTGTGTTTTTGTACCTTTCGACCCTTACTATGTATGCGTCGATGTGTTTAATTTTTAGGACTAAATTCACGTCAACTTGAGCGTCAACAGCGAGATAGTAGAATGGAAAGTTATTTTGAAGTCCTGTTTTGGATTTTAGCTCGGTTACTTTTGTAGGTTTTAAGCCGTATTTTTGAAGTTCATCTGATATATGTTGGATGTCAAGTCGTGGAAGTCCCTTGATGATGAATTTTTTATCTTTACTGTCGGGTTGTGTGTAGGTGTGATAAGGCACCTTTACATTTTGTAAGTATTGTTCTATTGTCATATGATCAGCTTTTGATTGTGGATACACAGATAGTGCAAACCTAGTGTATTTAAAAGTGGTGGATGATGAGTTTTCCCGAATTTTATTATTATGTTTATTCATGTCAGTTAGAGTAACGTCTTCTGTTTTAATTACTACTGGTATTGGCTTGTATATTTTGACAACAGGCCCATCTAAGTTTGGTTCTTCCGTTTCTTCTTCACTGCTGTCTGAAAAGGTTATGTTTGTATCTTTGATGTCTTTATGTTTTTTATTCTTGTCAGTAGTGTTATTATTTTTTTTAATTTTTCGTTTTCGAGACTTGATGATAAACTTGTCAGGGTCAAGATCTTGCTTGTTCATGATGACAGGCACTTTTTTTTGAAAAGCCTGCACTAATCACAACACAGCTTGCTTGAGACAGAACTTTAGCTTTAACATTATAGGTAGTAGTGAGAGCGATGCGCTTCGTTCGACTGCTCAGAGACCTTGTCAGATCAATGTCTGATCTGATCTGTCTGTCTTGTCGAAAGATTCAATGCGCTGCCGCTCTGATTGTCCCTTCTTTTATACCCGAGAGCCGGGTTCGAGAAAGTTCTCCGAGGAGTGGGAGGCGTCGGTATCTGCGCTCCAATGAGAAGTCTCGAAGTCGAGGAGAAAGGGAAATCTTAAGAGTTGACCAATGAGACGTCGGTCCGTGAGGTGGGAGAAGGCGCGGACCATGGAGAAGCATTCTAAGACGCGGACCTCCGATCCGAGTCGTAAAGTTGATGAGTTACTTTCGAACAGAGATCGTATTCGTTTTTCGTTCATACGTTCTCATGCAGTTTTAATATTTCGTTTTTCTATCAATTCTTCTGACTCCGGATCTTTAATTGGTACAGGAGTAATTTGTACGTCAAATAATTGCTCTCAATTTTTCTAGAGCATCAGCAATATTTATAATTTGGTGTTGTGTCAAATCTTATTCGATCACCAAATAGCCTTCTTTATATATTCGAGTTTGTTTCTTTATAATTTTAAATCCAGCAGACAAATATTTTATAATTAATAATTAATCAATAACAAAAAAAAAGTAACAAAATCAATCCTTTATCAATAATTTTTATTTCTTCTGATATCCATATACCGTTTTTTACATTGAATCGTAAATCGACGTTGGTATTTGATTTATCAACATTTTGTTCACCTGGACCACTGCTTCGACTGTAAGTTATTTTACGTTTTTCAATAGGAATATAATCACTGAACTTTTCATTTGGATCTGGCATCTGTTGACTATATAAAAACAAAGAAAAATAATTATTAAATAGTCAAACTTTTTAACATTTAACTAACGAATAAATTATTTTTTTTATTTTTGAGGAATAAAAATCGCTTTTTGACTGCCCGGTTCATTAGCGACTAATACACATATAAAAAAAATATATATATATATATATATATATATATATATATATATATATTAGGGTGATCCAAAAAATGACAAATTTTTTTTTTTTTCTTCCAAACAGGTTCAAAAGTTTCATTTAGATAAAAAAAGACGCCTGTAAAAATTAGAGCTCTTAATATTAACATTAAGAGGTTCCTCATCGCACTTTTCTATTTTCCATAAGAATAACATGGGAAAAATTTTTTTTACGTCTTCTTTTTTTTATAAGTAGCTAACGATGCGTCATAGAAATAATTGGCAGGCATATTTTTGTAGGGAATTGAATGCTCTACAAAAAAAGACTCTTATCATTTTTTGAGGAATCTATTTGTTCAAAAGTTATTTGAGGTTGAAGTCGAATTCATATTAAATTTTTAGATTTTCTACTTTTTCGGCGAAACTATCAGACTTATTACAAAATATCATCAGACCTTTTTTGTAGACAATTTTATTCCCTAAAAGTTATTTTGAATAAAGTTTTTTCGAATTCCGCATTGTTTTCTAGTTATTTTTATTTTAATGTCAAGCTCTTAAAATCGATCAGAAGACTATTTTTTTATGAGCATGACATTAAAATAACAATAACTAGAAAACAATGCGGAATTCGAAAAAACTTTATTCGAAATAACTTTTAGGGAATAAAATTGTCTACAAAAAAGGTCTGATGATATTTTGTAATAAGTCTGATAGTTTCGCCGAAAAAGTAGAAAATCTAAAAATTTAATATGAATTCGACTTCAACCTCAAATAACTTTTGAACAAATAGATTCCTCAAAAAATGATAAGAGTCTTTTTTTGTAGAGCATTCAATTCCCTACAAAATTATGCCTGCCATTTATTCCTATGACGCATCGTTAGCTACTTATAAAAATCAGAAGACGTAAAAAAAATTTTTCCCATGTTATTCTTATGGGAAATAGAAAAGTGCGATGAGGAACCTCTTAATGTTAATATTAAGAGCTCTAATTTTCACAGGTGTCTTTTTTTATCAAAATGAAACTTTTGAACCTGTTTGGAAGAAAAAAAAAAAAGTCTGTTATTTTTTGGATCACCCTAATATATATATATTAGGGTGCTTCAAAAAAAAACTTTGATTTTTTTTTTCGCTCTTACCCCCTAAAACGTTAGTGGTTGCCGAGAAAAAAATCCTCCCAAAAGATGGACTCTCTAGCTCAACTCTAAGAGGTCGCTATTTTAATTTTAATTTCCCATCTGATTAACATGTAAAAATTTATTTCTTCATTTAAAGTGTAATTACTCGTACGCTGATAAATATTTTTCAAATTTATACAGTGACCTTTAAAGCTGAGTCCTCAAGCTTTCCAAAACCCTATGACAAGTCATAATTACCATTATTCGAATGTCAATTAAAGCTATCTGAAAACTATCGATTTTGTATTTCAAAATGAAATTGTTAATTTTCGATTTTTTATTTTTCTAGCTTCAATTGGGGATAATTATGACTTGTCATAGGGTTTTGGAAAGCTTGAGAAATCATCTGTGAAGATCTATATATAAATTTGAAAAATATTGAGCAGCTTACGAGTAATTACACTTTGAATAAAAAAATAAATTTTTACATGTTAATCAGATGGGAAATTAAAATTAAAATAGCGACCTCTTAGAGTTGAGCTAGAGAGCCCATCTTTTGGGAGGATTTTTTTCTCGGCAACCATTAACGTTTTATGGGGTAAGCGCGAAAAAAAAAAATTAAAGTTTTTTTTTGAAGCACCTTAATATATATATATATTGAAAAAATTGTACTTACAGTATTTTTAATTTTCTACATGTGCGCATTTTTAGTTTTTTCTCGTTTTCAAATTAACTTTTTGAATAAAAAATCCGTAAATTGGAAACCGTACGCATAATTCCAGAATCATTAAACTGTTGGGAGTAAAACTTGGGGCTTTGTAATGTCGGCTGCGACTTAAACTCTTGAAAATTATTCAATTGTTGATAACATAACATGTTACAAAATTAAAACAATTCGAAAGTCTAATGACTTTCAATTGTAATGACGTATGAAAATTTTATTAAGTAAATAAAAAAATTAAATTAAAACCTTTATTCAAAAAAGGGCAACGTAGTCGTAATTTGCCGGAATATAGAATTTTCAAAAAATTACTTACAGTTGTTATGAATTAAGAAGTAAACAAAATTTGTTTAATCAATTTTAGCCTACGAAATTTCAAAATTCGATTTTTAAAATAGGCATGAAGATTTTACTGAAATTTATTTAACAACTTTCGTTTAACTCCTGATGGATAACAATTGTGAGTTATTTTTTAAAAATTATATACCTAATCGAAATTACGATTACGTTGTCCTTTTTTCAATTAACGTAATAATTTTTATAGAATTAATAAATGAAACTTTAATACAGCTATGACAGATGAAAAGTAATGCATATTTTTAAAAAGTGGGGACCACTGTCTGAGAATGGCTTTAACAGACAATTAACAATTTTTGAATTTGTTTTTCAACGAACAAATTACAAAATAAAGAAAGCATGCCTGTAGAAATGAAAAAAAAATATGAGTGCAATTAATTTTTTTTTTTTTTATGTTCTAATTTATCATTTCGAAAAAATCAGAAATTCTTATGAGATATTTTTAAAAATCTAAATCCAACATAATATCTCGATTAATTAGATCATTTACTTTTCATTAACCATGTACTTTTATAAAATAAATTTTTTAAATCATGTGTACGAATAAATTAGTGTGTAAATTAATAAATTTTATTAAGATTGACCCTGCAGACCAACCCCGAAACTTCCCGCTGTTTTCAAGCTTGAGGAGCTCGAAATCGTTATTGTAAATGAATCGTTTCTTTGAGAAACCCCATAAGTAAAGAAAACAAATTTTTTCAGGAAACACAAAAAAATTTTTTTTGGAAAAACTTAACATTAAAATAATAATCAAATAATTGAATACAATTATGTTAGCGTCTCTGAAAAAGATTCCAACAAGAAAAATTTAATTTTATAACTGAAACTACTTAAAAAAATTATTTAAAGTTGATTGACTTATGGGGTTTCTCAACCAAACGGAAAAAAAAAGTTATAAAATGATTGTTTTCTTAAATGTTTCCACTCAAATCATTTATTACACTGATAAAATTAAGTATTAAATATGTATTTGAACACTGAAACTCAGAAATTACCAAAAATTATAACTAATTTAAACATTTTAATTAGTCTTACGAAAGTCAACAATAAAACAAAATTTGAAATTAATTTCCCAGAAAAGCGCGAATTTTAAATAAAAAAAAAAAAAAAATTTCTGTAAAATTAAAACTGCATATGTTTATTTCAGTCATTAACTTGTGGGGTTTCTCCATTAAATGAAATTGCTGTCACCCCATTAATTTTTTTTTCAACGCTGATTTGATGCATATTTTGATTGATTTCTGTGGAAGGACATCCAAAGAACCCAAAAATGCAAAAAATCCAATTTCATAAAAAACATGACTTACGTGGTTTCTCTAATAAACGATTCAAATACACTATCGAGCTCTTCTATATATAATTGTTATTCGTAATTATTTTAATTTGATTAAATTCCTCCTTGTCCAAATCTCCCGCGCTCAGATATTAAATTCTCACCGTCGATATCTTATCGACCGTATTATCGATCAGTCATCTACAATAGGCGGCTCCGCTAGTCGCGTTCTCATATAAAAGACCGCTGGAGTGGGGATGAAGAAGACGGATGCGCTGTCTCTCTCTCTCTTTTAGACTCTCTCAGAGATCTTACTTACAGTTTCCTCATTGTAAACGCATCGTGCATTATTTAATCTCTCAGTTTTGCTAATAATCAAGTGTGCTCTCATCAATTAAATTGTGAACTTTTGCTTCTAATACTTCAATGCAATTAATAAATATATTATTTTTGTTTTCATCATTAATTTCAGTACTTTTGTAATTAATTAAGTCTCACCGCGTGTACCGGCCTTATTCGCGCGTAGTCGCCAACTTGGCCACGTGTTGCACACGGAAATAAATTAAGTGAAATAAAATACTAAAGACAATAACTTATTGCTTTTTTTCAAGAATAACTCCTCAGTGAAATGTAAATAGTGTAAATAAATCATTTATATATTTATTCAGCAAAGTTTAAGTGTTAAAATAAATTCATTCACCACCTGCCAATTCACACGCACCAGATCCTCTCATCCTCTCATCTTATAATTAATTATTGATTAATTATTCAAACACTCCTATAAAAATTGTTTTCGAAATATATAATTGCTATCAGTATTAAATAACAAAAAAATTATTTTTATTCTTTCTTAAATTAAGCAATCAGCAACATAACTTAACAAATAGTTCCATTGTTGATTATTTATTGTTAAGCAATGGGATACTCAGAAATTGATTGATATTTATAAATGAAAAAATTTTTTTTTAATCGCCATCAGTAAAGTTAATATCTATTATCATTAAATCTCATTCATTTTAATAGATAAAAGTAATAGTAATTGTTAAACACACTATATTTTTTGGTGGTAAGTAGAATGGTTAGTAGTTTTATAATCAATTAATTGTTTAACTTAATTAACACAATTTAAATATCTAAGTATCGATAAAATAAATTGACATTACTGATACAGAACTGCTTCAGGTAAAAAAATTTTATATTTATTTCAAAAAATTTATTTGCCTATCTTCGGCCCTGCTTTCCAGTAATATCATCAATCACAATTATAGAAACCCTTGAGTTTCTTTTTTATCGACGATTTTCTTTATACTAGGATAATGAAGTAAAGATGACTCTTGAATAAAGTGGTCTTTGAGTACAGATGTCTGGGTCGAGAATATAAGTGGAGTTCCTGGGAATCAAGGGGATTTCCTGGGCTTCAGCTAGGAGACAGTGTGGGACTAGTTCTGAAGGCTCCTAGGCAAATTCTGAGTGCTGTTGTTTGGACCGAGTTGATTTTATACCAACGTCTTTCAGTAGTCATGTTGTAAATGATAGATCCGTAGTCAAGTTTAGAGCGAATAATGGCTTTATAGGTGTTTAAAAGAGTCTGGGAATCTGAACCCCATTTATTTGATCCAATTGACTTAAGGATGCCCAATTTACGGTTGCATTGACCTTTTAGGATGTCTAGGTGTTGGTTCCAGCATAGATTTTTATCGAAGGTCACCCCAAGGATTTTTAGGTGAGAGACATGTCGAAGGACATTACCATTCAATGTAAGGTATGGTAAGAAGTTTCGGAGCTTATGGCTTCTTGAGAAGATCATGTATTCAGTTTTCGTCTCGGAGAATGTGAAGCCAGTACTTGCACACTATGTAGTTAGCGAATTTAGAGCGTCTTGGAGTAGGTCACATATATTTTTTAAGTCTTTACCCTGACAGTAGATAGTGAGGTCGTCGGCATATAGTAGAGCTTTGACTGGGGCTAGGATGGATTGCATTATGTCATTGATAGCTATGAGGAATAGGGTGACGCTAATAACTGAGCCCTGGGGAACACCGTTGGTTATTTTTCTTGGAGTAGAGATGTCATTATCTACTCTGACTTCAAAGGACCTATTATTAAGGAAATTTTTGATGTATTTGAGCATGTTGTCATTGATGTCTAGTCCAGTGAGAATGTCGATTACTCGTTTTTGCCAGGCCATCTCATATGCCTTTTGTAGGTCTAGTTAGACTGCTATGACATGTAGGTTGTTTTCAATTGCTTCACTGATGTAATTTTGAAGATGAGATAAGTACACATTTGGCGAGTGGAACTTCCTGAATCCATTTTGGGCGGGAGTGAACCAATTGATGGATTCTAGGTACCAAACTAGTCTTTTATTGACCATTTTTTCCAGAATCTCGCTCAGATTGCAGGTTGAAGAGATTGGGCGGTAATTTGCTGGAATAGAGTGATCCTTTGTGGGTTTTCGGATCGGAATTACTGTGGCTAGTCTCCAAGAATTTGGGAAGAGGTTGTTGGACCATATGTAGTTGTATAATTTCAGTAGGAATTTTAAACTATACTCCGATAGATACTTGATTAGTATTACTGGGACACCGTCTGGGCCAGAGCTGGAATTTCTACTGTTTTTTTATGGCTTCTTTTAGTTCGTCCATTGTGAAAGGTGCGTCCATATGCTCATTTGTCTTATTGCCGGGTGCTGGTTTAGGAGGTTGATGATAAGGAAGCTGATCTTCGGCTTGTTTTTTGAATCGGAGAAATGCTTCTGGATAATTATTGTCACTAGAGTTAAATGCAAATGTATCGGCCAGCAACTCAGCTTTTCCTCTAGAGGAAGTAGTTGGTTGGTTGTTGTGGTTAAATAAAATAGAGGACATGGATGACGAGTTATTTCCATTGATTTTTTTTATTTTTTTCCAGATCTGGTCTACTGGGGTTGAATTGTTGATGGTTGATACGACGTTTTGCCATGACGTTCTTCTGGAGGCTTTTAAGTTTCTTCTGGCTTCCGCTCGATGTTTTTTATACTCGATTTTTAGTTGGAGGTCGTCTTTGTGTTTTTTAAGTCGATTGAACTCATCTTTTTTTCTTGAATAGACTTCTTAGCTTCCTCTGAGCACCATTCATATGTTTTTTTTGGATTATGGGATGTTTTAGGAATGCAGATATCAGCGGCCACTCTAAGAGCATTATTGAGGTCCCTTACAAGAGAATCAATGTCGTGGGATGGTTCAGGTTGGCTCAGTTGTTTGATTTTTTGTTCAGATACTTTTGGGAATTTCATCCAGTTCGCTTTCTGCAAATTCCATTTCTGGGGTTTTTGTTTGGTGGAAGATGGTAGGTCCGTATCCAGAATTAGATAGATGGGATAATGGTCGCTATTGTGAAGGTCTTCGTTGACGTACCAAGTGAGAATGTGTGCCAGATTAGTGTTTGCAAGGCTGAGGTCAATGATTCAGCTCCAGAGGAGACATTGAAGTGTGTCGGGGTACCATTATTTAATAAAATTAAATTGGTGTTATTGATCCAATCCTCGATTATTTTGGCTCTGGAGTAGTCAGTGCGAGTGGATCCCCAGAAGGTGTTATGGCTGTTGAAGTCTCCAAAAAAGATAACAAGGCTCTGTTACTTGCGTGGCTGTTAGGAATATAGATATTGCATATAGTGATTTCTTGGGGGATTTTGATCCTTACTGCAATAATTTCTAATTGGCTGTTGATTGGTATTGATTGGGCTGGGATATTTGAGCGTATATATGTAGCGACTCCTCCGCTAGCATGTTTTTGGTTAGGTCTATTTTAAAAAAAACAGTTGAAACCTTTAATTTGGGTTATTTTATCTTTTTTGAAATGAGTTTCCTGTATGCAGAGAATGTCAGGATTATTTTTGTCTTGGAGAAATTTGAGAAATTCTCGTCTTGCCTTTAGACCATTAAGGTTCCACTGGATAATATGCATAATTAGGAGTATAGGGTGTGAAAGAGGCTGGGGAAATTTGAGTGATATATATATATATATTTTTTTTTAAACAAGGGATGAGTGTTCACTGTCTAGGTCTGATAATGCACTTGTTTCTAAAGAGCCCGACGCGGCAGAAAATTCAGCAACTGTGACATTAAATTCATTTTTGATTTTGTTGCGGAGTTTGGTGACTCTGGCTTTCAATCCTCTAGAGTCAAGCAATGGGTAGAGCTCTGTACGTTGGTTGACGAGTGCAGATGGTCTAACTCCCAGATCGAGGACTAAGTTGGCCACAGAGGACTGGCCGCTCGAAGAATCAAGAAGGTGTTGGAGCTGGTTATAATTACAGGGAAATTGTTCTGGTTTAGCGGCGATTGTATCATGGATGATTTGGGGGAGTCTTGAATGGTGCGTGTTTTGGAGTTGAGTAGGAGTAGTTGTATCCTTTTTTAGCTTCTTCTGTTGTTTTTCCTTACTTGGAAGTTTAAATTCTGTATTACTCAGTGATTTCGAGGTAGAAAGAGTTGATAGTGAACCAGTATTGGAGAGCGGTCTTTTTATTCCTGCCGGTGAAGTTAGTTCCATAGGCGATTCATCCATTGTGGTGGTTTCAAGAGCTGGGAATTCATTTGGAAGATGTAATTGAGGCTTTGATGTCACTGTGGAAGGTTGGGGGCAGTTTTTAGCAAGATGTCGTATTTTTTGGCATACAAAGCAGGCGAGGGAATCAGAGGCAGCGAAGATGTTATAAATAGTATCGTCAAATGTAATTTTTATGATAGGGGGCAGTTTATTGGTGTCTTCAGGAGTCAAGTACACTTGGCGGCGGAAACTCATAATGTGTGAATGTTCTTTTTGCTTCGAGTTAACTCGAAGGAATGTGATTGCTGACTCGGGCTTAATATCGTGTTTGTCCAATGCGTCAGCGATGACATAGTGTGGAATAATCGGTGGGACGTTTGATAAGATAATCCTTTTGTTTTGAGTTATCAGAGGTCGAACTATAAGCTCATTATCCCCAACTGAAATTGTTTTGTGGTCCGTCACTAATTATTTCGCTAGTTCCTTAGTTGCTAGGTATGCACAAATTCTGTTGTTAGCGATTTTTGAAATGAATCTTATATTGATGGCTGTTACTTTGGCAGCGATAGCATTAATGTAGTCAGTGATGCTGGCTCCTTCTATTGCTTCAACGATGACTGCAAATTCTTTAGTAGGAAATACTTCGTTCTTGGCAGTATTGGCGTAATTGCCCAATTCTGTTTCTAAAGACATGATGATTTGACTTGAATAAGAGACGCTTTCTGTAGTCAGAAAGAAGCCTCAGGTTCGCTTCTTACTTTATCGGCACAAAACAATTAGCGAATATTGATTTATATAACACTGGGAGGCACAAAATCGAATCAAGACACTCACTCGGAACACAGAGTAAAAATTGGAATTGAACTCGTAGTACACAAACCGAACTTCATCCATACGTCCGTTCCGTCCAACAGTCCGGGGACGAATCTCAAAATAAGTTACTAACTAAAAATTTTCATGAAAAAAAAATTTTATAAAACTTCTTAGACAACGATTATTTCATAATGAAATAAAATTAAAATTAAAGAATTCAATCAAAATTAAGTCTTTTATACAAGCAAAAAGGCTGCGTTGATTAATTTTATATGAATTTACAAAATTGAAAAACGTCAAATCTGAGAAAGAAAAAAAAATTTTCTTTCAGCATAAGCCAGTGAGTCCTGATTTTCTATAGATTTTCTTAGACGTTGATCCCAGCTAAAATTACTGTTATTCAAACGAGTAGTCTGCCGGTGAATTGGGTTGTAATGAAGAGGAATTCGTACGTTTGATTGATGTGGTGGCCTTGAGAAAGGCCGATTTGGTCTTGAAAAAGACCGTTGGTTAGAGTTTCTACGTAGATTGCAGAGAAGTCCTGAGAAGAACTAGTATGATAAGTTTTCTTACTGACCCGGAGGTCGAGTTGGCTAGCGCTGAGAAGTGCTAGTCAACTTAGCTGGAGAAACTCGTCAATGAGAATTATCTTACGAACCCGGAGGTTTGGTTGGCTAGCGCTGAAAAGTGCTAGTCAACCGGTGAAGAGTTCTAAAAAGAACTGATTTAGTTGTAGAGTAGAGCTGGAGACTAATCAAGCTAGCGCACTTGATTAGTTAGTGAGTTAAGATTACAATAGCCTTGCTCGCTATTAGATGAGGTATTCTTGCCAGTTAGACTGCTCAAGAATTAATGCGCTGCCGCGTTTCGTTTTGAAAATCTCTTTATTAATGTAATAAGTGATACATAATTATCAACATGAGTTATTAATTGTTCCTATCCCATTGGGGACTTTACCAATTGTTTATTTGTTTTATTATTTTTATCTTGTAATATATTAAGATTTGTTTAGTTTCGTGGTAAAAATTGAAAAAATCCACTCGATTTCTTTATACTTATATCTAACTTAACTCTACTTATATCTAAATTTTTACAATATTTACAATATATACAAAGTTTGTTAGCTTAGGCTAATTTGTTTAAGAGTAGACTATTTGGTAACTTATGCTTAATTTTAAATGGCATTTTTGCTAAGTCGTCATAAATTAAATTGTCAAACATACTGATATGATTTATTCTTTCTTTATAGAATAATTCTGTTTGCTTTTTTATATCATTGAATATATCTTCTATTTCTAGTTTAGTATGTAGTTTTTTATTTGAGGTACGAGGTGTTACATTACTTATCATTCTAAGTGTTTTATTTTCAACTACTCGTATTTTGTTAATATTAGTATCACATGTGTTGCTCCATACAGGTGCAGCATACATTAGTATAGGTTTAATAATACTTTTATATAAAATTAACTTATTTTTTAAACTTAATTTACTATTTCTACAGATAAGAGGGAGAAGGATACCTTTAATTTTATTTGCTTTTTCACATACATATTTTACATGTTCCTTAAAGGTTAATGTTTTGTCCAGGATCGCTCCTAGATATTTGACGTGATTTTTTGGTTTAATTATTTCATTATTTACTTTAATATGTAAGTCTGCATTTTTTATTTTCTTTTTGTCAGTGCTATTTATTTTTTTACTGAATATAATTAGTTCTGTTTTACTAGCGTTAATTTTGATTTTCCATTTACTGAAGAATTCGATTATTTCGTCTAGATGTTTTTGTATTAATTCTACTGCTAGTCTTTTACACCATGAGGCGAGGAAGAGAGCGGTGTCGTCCGCAAATAACGCTATTTGAGTTCTGTGATTTTTTGGGATATTATTAATGAAGTATAAGAAGAGTGTTGGGCCAAGGATGGATCCCTGTGGGACTCCTGCCGCGATGCTTTGTTTTCGTGATGCTACGTTGTTTATAACTACTTTAAAATATCTATTCGTTAGGTATTTGTTTATGAGTTTAATTACATATCTAGGGAAATTTAAGTCTATTAAAATGTATATTAGCCCCCGATGCCAGACGGTATCAAATGCTTTTTCGATATCAAGTAATGCCATTGCTGTTGATTTATTTATATTAAAGTGATTTGAAATATATGCTGTAATTCTAACAAGCTGGTGCACTGTACTCTTTTTTTCTCTAAACCCAAATTGTTCATCTATTAATAAGTTATTTTGTTTTTCAAATATTTTAATTCTATTCATGATTAACATTTCAAATATTTTGCTAATTGTAGGTAACAGACTAATAGGACGATAGTTTTGTGGAAAAAGCTTATCTTTACCTGGCTTCTGAAAAGCCAGGACATTTGCTATTTTCCACGCATTTGGAAAGTATGAAATTTTTAGGCAGCTATTGTAAATGTACGTTAATTGAACTATTGCTTTTTTTGGTAAGTTTTTTAAAGCTATATTTTGTATACCGTCTGGACCGGGTGCTTTACGTGGCTTAGTTTTTTTAATAGCTTTAGCTATTTCATTTGGAGATGTTAGCTGTATTTCATTTATATCTATTGGTGTGTTCATTAGATCATTATAAGCATTATTTACTTTCACCTCCGTTTCCTCGTCGCCATCATTTTCTGTTAAGCGATGGACCGATTCAAAATTTTCTGCAAGAGCGTTTGCTTTGTCGTAATTTGAAAAAACTAGACCATTTCTTCCGTGTAGTGTAGGTATGCTGGTATCTGATTTTTTAGTTAGTGATTTTGCCGTTTGCCATAAAGTATTATCTTTAACTTCTAAATTTTCTAATTTTTTATCCCAAGTTTTGTTGTTGTGTGATTTGATAGCTTTTTTAATCTCTCTGTTAATGTCATTTTTCAAGGTTTTATATGTTTCTCGACCTGTCCTTTGATAAGCTCGTCTTAAGTTGTTTCTTTGTTTTATTAGTTTTATAATATCGTCAGGTAGGGGTTTATATTTTCTATTGGTTGTTATTTGTGGAATTGCTAATTCAAGAGCTTTATTTATTGTGTCTGTGAAGTCTTCGACTGTTTTATCGATATCCGTTGTTGTTTTGAGTTGTGAGTTTAATATTATATTTGAATTTATGAAATGTCTATACTGTTTCCAGTCTGCTTTTTTGTAGTTCCGTCTAGGTACTGTAGTTTTCGTGATATTTTGTCGGATTTCCAATGTTATTATTAATGGTAAGTGATCAGAGTCAAGTTCGTTCAGTGTGTCGATTGTGTTATTATATTGTATATTTTTGAAAATAGCAAAGTCTACTGTGCTTGGAAGTCCTCCGTTAGTCGGGTAGAGTGTATAATTATCTGGTGCAACAACTGATAGGTTGTTTTGATTTATAAAATCATAAATTAATTTACCGTTAAAGTTATTAGTTTTGCAATTCCAGAGTGTATGCTTCGAATTGAAGTCCCCTACAAGTATAACTGATTTTGAACTATTAATTAATTGTCCTAACTCCAATTTGTCTATTTTATTCATTTTATTATCTATAGTAGGTCTAATATAGATTGAGAATATATTAATATTATTGATTTTTATACCCAAAGCTTCTATTGTTGTGAAATTTACTTTATTTGTTTCCTGATAGTTTAAAGTGGTTTTGACTATTATGAGCAAACCGCCACCCGCTGTATTCCCTGGTCTATCCTGTCTAACAACAACATATCCTGGGATACTGCTGAGTTTATTTTTGGTTGATTTGGTTTCATTTACCAGCATTATATCTACACTATGTTCAAGTATAAAGTTTTTTAGCTCTGTCCACTTTTCAATCAGTCCATTCGCATTCCAGTGTCCTATTGTAAGTAGTTCATTATTATTATTTGCCATTTTCGTTATCAGTCTCAAATCCTATTTGTGCAGTAAAATCTATAATCGCGTCAAGTTGTGCTTTCTTATTGTTAATGTTTTGGCGTAAGTTATAATTTAATATTTTAATTTGTTTAAGAATATTGTTAAAATCACAGATTTCTTGAATTGACTTAATTTCAGCGACTAGAGAACTAATGAAGTTAATTTCTTTTGAGCTAGCTACATTACTAACATTATCAATATTGCTACTAAGATTATGATTTGAATTTAAAGTGTTATTTACTTGATTTATCTTTGTAACCTGATTGTAGTTGGCTGCTGTAGGTGTAGTTAGTAGTTGTCCAGTTGGCGTCGAATTAGGTAACTCCGGAAAGTGCTGTGGTGTCCTTGGTGGTGGAGGAGAATGTTGTTTAGTTGATTGATAAGTGGTTCTTCTTTTTTGGAGTTTTTCTAAGTACTTTACGTATACTTCGCATCCTTTGTAGTTTGCAGGATGTAACTTGTCGCAGTTAACACACTTTGCTGGTGAGTCAGCATCTTTTGTGCATTCACTTGTTTTATGTTCCCCGGCACATTTCAGGCATTTGGACTTTCTATGACAGTTGAGTGCGCCATGACCGAAGTCTTGGCAGTTGTAGCATTGAGTACCTTGTCTTGAGTTTACATATCTTTCAATTTTTACGATGTAAGCATCGATGGTTTTAATTTTGTACACTGCATTAACGTCCGTGTCTGGGGCTACCGCTAAGTAGTAATATGGAAACATATTGACTTCGCTTTTTGATTTCATTTCAACTATTTTTATTGGATCGATTCCCTTACTTTTGATTTCATTGATGATGTCTTGCACTTCTAGTTTTGGCAGTCCTTTGATAACGAACTTTTTTTCTTTATTTTCTGGATGCGCGTATGTATAATAAGATATATGTTTTTTTTGTAGATAAGCTTCAATGTTTTTGTGATCTTCCAGAGAGTATGGGAAAATAGTGAATGTATGTCTTGTGTGCTTCATTGTCGTATTAGGTAGAATTTTTCTGATTTCTTGTGTTAGCTTGAGCAGCTTATCGTGCTCTAGTTCTTCAGTTTTGATGATGATCGGTGCTGGTTTTCGTGATTTCTTGTCTTCATTCATTTCTATGTCATTTACTTCATTGTTTATTGTTTCATTTTTCTTTCTTCTTTTACGATTGCAATTAGTGAATCCGTCTGGATCGAGTGACCCTCCGGCGTTATTGGTACTCATGTTGAGTATCAAATAATCCAAATGTTTATCTTTGTTCAAGAGCTCAGATACTTCACAGGTGCTACCTCTTTGACAGCTGAACAATGAATCTCTATCTATCTGTCTTATCTTGTCAATGCGCTGCCGCTCTGATTGTCCCTTCTTTTATACCCGAGACCCGGGTTCGAGAAAGTTCTCCGCGGAGTGGGAGACGTCGGTATCTGCGCTCCAATGAGAAGTCTCGGATTCGAGGAGAAGGGGAAATTTTAAGAGTCAACCAATGAGACGTCGGTTGGTGAGGTGGGAGAAGGCGCGGACCATGGAGAAGCATCCGACGATGCGGACGTCCGATTCGAGTTGTAAAGTGGAATGGTAAAGAAGGCTCCAGCTGTTAGCTCCAGCGTTACTTCCGAACAACTGTCCCGATCGAATTTTCGAGTCTTTGGAGACATCAGAGAATTTTCTGGTAAAGTTCGAGCTCTCAATATTAATATTAAGAGGTTGCGCTTCGTGATTTTTGATTTCCCATTTAAACAAAGTGGAAACAAAACATTTTTAAGTTTGGAATTTTATATCTCGGCAATGGCTCAGTGTACAGATAAGGTTGAGACGACTGTTTATAGGGAATTAAATGCTCTACAAACAACGTCTCTTATCATTTTTTGATAAATCCATCTGTTCAAAAGTTATTGGAGCTCGAAGTCAAGTTTGAGTGAATTACGAGATCTTTTTACTTTTTCGGCGAAACTATCGGACTTATCATAAAATCTCACGAAATCTTTTTTTGTAGACAATTTTATTTTCTAAAAAGTATCATTGATAAATTTTTTTTAAATTCTGCATTGTTTTCTAATTATTTCCATTTTAATGCCGAGCTCCTAAAAAAATAGTGTTCTGATCGATTTTAAGAGATTGGCATTAAAATGGAAATAACTATAAAACAATGCAGAATTTGAAAAACATTATTGAAGATATATTGTAGAAAATAAAATTGTCTACAAAAAAAGATTTCGTGAGATTTTATAAGTCCGATAGTTTCGCCGGAAAAGTAAAGAGAACTCGAAATTTACTCTAACTTGACTTCGAGCTCCAATAACTTTTGAACAGATGGATTTATCGAAAAATGATAAGAGACTTTTTTTGTAGAGCGTTAAATTCCCTACATTATGTATGCTGGGCTTATTCGAACTATGAGCCATTGCCGAGGTAAAAAATTCCAAACTAAAATAATTTTTTCTTTCCATGTTATTTAAATGGAAAATCCTAAATCACAAATTGCCATCTCTTGATATTAATATTAAGAGCTTAAACTTTACCGGAATTTTTTTTCATCATTTTTAACGATATTTTCACGGCAACTATAGAAAAAAAATCTGTCTATCGGTTAACCCTGTGGGTCAGCCCCAAAACTTCCCCCTGTTTTCGAGCTCCTTGAGCTCGAAAACATTGTTGTGAGTACATTTTCAAGCTCTTCGAGCTCGAAAATACTATTGTATCCCCTTCTTTTTGAAAAAAACCGTTATTAGCATTTCTTTCTCCCACGATATCTCACAAACGAATCGACCGATTTCGATGGTTGAGGCGGCAATCGACGTGTTTTATTGAGTTCGAGAGCTGACCAAATTTTGTAATTGTTTGGTTAAGTCGTTTTAAAGATATTCGCAAAAAACCGTTTTTTGGCATTTCTTTTGCCCGCGATATCTCACGAACGAATGAACCGATTTTGATGGTTAAGGCGGCAATCGACGCGTTTTATTGAGTTCTAGAGCTAATCAGATTTTGAAGTCGATCGTTCAAGTCGTTTCTGAGAAATCAATAAAAAACTAAAAAAAAAAAAAATTTTTTTTTCCGCCTTAACCATCCAAATCGGTTCATTAGTTAAAAAGTTATAAGCCGGTCACACACATACATACACACATACACACGCACACACACACATACATACAGACACTCGGACATCATTCTGAAAATAGTCAATATAGCTTCCTAGGACCTTAAAACGTCGACATCCGATGAAATTTCGATTTTCGCAAATCGGGGTGAAAACAATATGTTACGTCCAGCTCAGATGCTAAACGTTACAATTTGTTTTTCAATTTTAATTTTTACCTTTTTGGTTTTTTTTTTCTTCAATTAAAATTTATCTGGCGACCAGATTTTATTTTAAACAAATTTAGTGATAAGGCATGACGTAGTTGAAAAAAATGCTTTTAAGGGATTTAGACTTGTTTGCTTTGACATTTTTTTGAAATGCTAGAGCAAACACCCAAACGTAATCTTAATGACCCCTCGGGCAATTGTAAAGGCCCAAGGGCCATCTGGAAACACTTTTCGTAGAAAACAAAAATATTTATCAACAAAAGTGTACGTGGAACATATATTTTGAGCTATAAATAAATATAATCTTAATCCCTTACTTTCTCTTTGAGTGCACTTTGTCGAGACATCGTGGCATCACAAAACAAATAAAAAATTTATTTTAATGACGAAATGGTCATTAAATAAAACTCAATAATTTAAAACAAATGGAAAAAAATATTTAAATAAACAATTTAAAAGAATAAATAAAATAGGAAAATATTCAAATAATAAATAGCAATCCAGTAAATAATTTTTAAAACGCAATTCCAATATATAACTCATCAACTTCAACTACGAGAAAAATTAATAATCAAATAAATAATCTCTAACCGTAATACTATCATTCAAATATAAATTCAAATATATAACTCATCAATTTCAACTACGAGAATAATTAATAGTTCAATAATAATTTCTAAAACATAGACTTTTTGAATAAATAAAAGAATGATTCAATGAACAACTTATAAACTTCAATTGAAAGAATAATTAAAAATTTAATAAATAATTCTTACAAAAACGTCATGAGTAATTTAAAATTTAAGATTGAAAATATTATTTTCACTTTTTAATATCATAAATAGAGTCGGCTGCTAGCCACCTATTTTAAATTTAAGTTAGGATTTAATTGACTAACAAATTAGAAAATTTATAACAATAAATAAAATAATAGGCTCAACGCCAATCAAAGAGGAAAAAAAATTTAATGTTAATTAAAATTAATATTTTGAGTTAACAAATCATCATTACGAAGTATAATAAATAAATTTAAACAATAAGTATAAATAAATTTAAATATTTAAATTTAAGATATATCGTTATAAATAAAATATTGTACATGTGGGTGTATGTGTGGGTGCGCATAGGCCTGCATTGGGGTGTGTCTTTTCCACTTCCCTAACGGAAATCTTAGGGAAAGGGGAAGGACCCAAGGGAACTGCGTCCTGATTGGACACAGATTTCCCCCAAACAATAGACCAAATAGGACCCAATGAAAAATTATGAAAAGTGCTGTCACACATCAATCATTCTCTTTTTTTTCCATCAGTTCGGGTCAAACAGTTCAGTGTTTTTTTTTTATTCAGCGTTCTCACGCTTTGTTACTAGTTCCGTAGTAGTTTAGTTTTTCAGCGTTCTCACGCTTTGTTACTAGTTCCGTACTAGTTTAGTTTTCAGCGTTCTCACGCTTTATTACTAGTTCCGTATTGAATCATATAATACAAGTGTCCGTACACTTACATCATTAAGAATTTTCTTTAATTTAGTGGTTTTAGAAGTTTGAATTTAATTATTAAAATAAATTGTTAATACCTAGAGTCAGTGAAAACTACGATTGTACGAATATTCAGTTGCTGCGACTACAGGTACCGTAAATTTATTTTATAATATAAGACAATTTCCAATTCACCGATAACTTGTGACACTAACAAAAGAGATAATTTTCTAATTTAAAATTACTGGTTCTCACCGATTATAAAATAAAATCCGAATAGTAATATTTCATTGTAAAATTCAAATTATACGAGTAAGTGTAGGCGGCTCGCCACCTTATGTCTTCGATATAAGTCTGAATTAATAATCATTTTTCTGTTTATACAATTAGTGCCGGCTGATTAGCCACCTAATTATAATTTTTAATTTAGAATATTGTATTCATATCGTTGAAATATTTTTAGAATATATATAGTAATTTAATTTGTACATCAAACATCTTTTATTTTGAACACACCTCCCAGATAATTACACTCAGTGTGATTTCGGTCTATTGGTCGAAAGACTAGGGCCGAAAATAATAAAAATAATCATTTGTCCAAAATATTACGGTACAAGCTACCATTTTGGACACAACAAATAACTTCCCAATTTTTCGAAAATCGTCGATTTTCTTAGCGGGAATTTAAAAAATCGGTCTATCGGTTAACCCTGCGGGCCAGCCCCAAAACTTCCCGCTGTTTTCGAGCTCAAGGAGCTCGAAAAGATTATTGTGAATACATTTTCGAGCTCTTCGAGCTCGAAAATACTTTGTATGCCATTGTTTTATAGAAAACCATTTTTTAGCATTTCTTTCTCCCACGATATCTCGCGAACAAATTAACCGATTTTGATGGTTGAGGCGGCAATCGATGCGTTTTATCAAGTTCTAGAGCTGATTAGATTTTGTGAATGATTGGTTTAGTCGTTTCCACGATATTTGCAAAAAGCCGTTTTCTACTATTTCTTTCGTCGACGATATCTTTTGAACGGATTATCCGGTTGAGACGTTCTTGGTGGCAATCAAAAGCTTTTATCGAGTTCTAGAGCTGATTAGATTTTGGAATTGATCGTAAATTCATGTAAAATTGCAAAAGTTATATCAAGTTGCTGCAACAACTTAGCAGTCGACTTGCCGATGGTTCCAAGAGGGACAACCTTGAAGAAGAAACAAATGATGTGGAAAAAGTCATTGAAGTTCTCAATATTAAACTTGCAGCGCAGCAGAAGCAGTTGATGGAAGGTGATGAAGAAAATCAAGTTCTTGATGGCCGAGGATCACATCGGTGGGTGACTTCACGACGGTCTTAAAAGTTGTATGTGATCTCAGCGAAAATCACCGTGAGAATTGGGCAAAACTCGATGATTATGAGACAAATAAAACTAAATATAAAAAACTTGAAACGAAACACGACCAAACGCTAATGGACTGTAGGCAGCTGGAGTTTGAGAATGATTATTTGAAACGAAAGCCAAAGAGTTGACGCACAGATCTGAAGGTTTAGGTTTTACAAAAAAAAAAAAAGTGTGTGTGTCGGCTCCGACGCACGATTGGAGTTTACTCTTTCAGATCGACTGTCTAAATAGACACAGAATCAAAGGCTTACTAGTCTAAGAAAAAGATTAATACCATATCAAATGGTAGATTAACGAATCAATGAAAATATCTAAATAATGTATTTTTATTCTATTTTAGTCTAGTTAAGAAGTTGAGTTCCTGCGGAAAATAGTTACAGGTCTCCTAAAAATATAGTTGATGGCTTAAACGATCTGGAATGGCGTCTAGAAAAAGACGTTTTGTGGATTTTTTTTGGAAAAATAAAATTACAATTGTTATGAACAAAAAACCGTTCAAAAAACTAGCCGTCCAGCTATTTGGCAAAATCTCAAAAAGTATAAGTGATAGCTCAAATATTAGAAAAGTTTCTGAAAGAGCAGAAAATTTTATTAAAACAGTTCTCGACTCCCTGAATTGTAGCTCCAATATTTATAATTTTAATTTAACATTGAAAATCATATTTTGCGTGGCAGTTTCGGCATGCGCACGCCGCCACTCTAGTGAGCGCAGTTTTTAAATAATTTTTGTTTGCAATTGTTACTTAATTGTTAAACATATATATCATTGTATGTTATCGAAGTTATGGAGCATATTTGAAAAATATAATTATCCCGCGAAGTAGAGCCCCACCTTTATTCACTATATATTGTGTCCCATGTCTATATAACGTAGTACCTGCTGGCAGTAAAACGTATTATTAATATCGTACTATTTTTTCAAGCTGTTTTCCGCAAGTGGCGGTCGTTAGGATTACCTCATCGATCAAGTATGCAAAGTAAAATACTGAATATGACGTGGGCACTTCCATTTGTGCCGACTCCTAAATTTGCCGAAGCGGTACAAATAATTTGTAACATGATCGAAGTTCATGAGGAATCTAATCCAAACTTCATCCATTTCCGACAGTATATTCGTAATGTTGTAGCACCTCAAATTGACAAAATTTGTATGTGGAATACACCATGGCAGGCGCTTACCCTGGCGGAAGATTTCAATCACAATCTTTTAAGCCATTTAGGCGAGCTCCACCCGACTATGTTTACTTTTATAAGTATGTAAATAGATCATAGAAACATAAATCTATGCCTCTATGACTTTTTCATGGATAATGTGTTTATTTCTAGAAAAAATGTCCACCTACATTAATCAAACAGCCAGAGTGTTGAGTAGTCGCCTTACAGCCGATAGCTGCATGGTGATGGATTTTATTCAAATTATTGGAGTTTGGCGGGGCGAAATTAGCAAACATCTGCACATCGCTGTTGACAGGCAACAATGTAAATATTCATAATGAAATTTTCATTAGTTAAATTAAAAAATTATAAATTAATTGATTTTTTGTTTCAGACTTATACGATGATCTGGCATCAACGTCATCACGCTTCGATCTCTTGGGTAACCATTATCTTCGGCAAGATGGAAACATTGGTGTAGACAATGCCGAGCTACAACCGGAAGCTGTACTTGACGTAGATGATTCAGAGCCACAAGAGGATGTTGGTCCTGGAACAGAGCGACAACCAGATGTAAACCCTGGCATAGAACCACAACCGGATAACCCTGGTGCAGAGCTACAGCTGGAAGAAAGCAGAGGTATAGGCCGAGTCACAGTTGGGTGCAAGCACAAGTGCAGACAGTAATGTTTATGGTAAGTGATACATATACAGGGTGTCCCAAAAGTTCCGGCCCAAAATTTAAGGCCAGATAGAAGACGAAATTCTGGGACGAAAAGTCCTCTGCCGTTTTTTCACCAGACGATCAGGTAAATTGTTATTAATTAAACAAGGTAGCCAATCAGAAGAGAGCATTAGCGCGAACCAGTAAAGTGGGGTGAAAAGTCTGGGGGAAGCTTCAACGCGTGAGCGCTCGGCTGTCGTTTAGCGGCTTTCACAACGCGAGATGCACGCGAATGGAATTTTTAATTATTTAATTTTTTATCTCTTCGCAAAAATCGAGTCCTGCAAAAAAAACTAATTTTTATTTTCTTATTAACTGACCAACGGTCAGCTGACTGCTACCAGTTTAAAAAATAACAAAGGATTTTTTTATGAAAATCTAGTTTCGCAATAATTAAAAAGAAATTATTTCGTACTTATCAACTGACTGGCAGTCAGCTGACTGCCAACAGTTTCGAGAAGAACTGAGAATTTAAAAAAAATAAAAGTCCAGTCCCGCCAAAAAAAAAATTATTTTTCTCTTATCAACTGATTGGCAGTCAGCTGACTGCCCTGTCTGAAGATCGCCTGAGGATTTTTCAAAAGTAAAAGTCTAGTCATGCAAAAAAAAAATTATTTTGCTTTTATTAACTGACTGCCGACAGTTTAATGAAATGCTGAGGATTTTTTATGAAAATCTAGTCTCGCATAAATTGAAAACAAAAAATTTTTTGTTCTTATCAACTGATTGGCATGATATGAAAAGACGTTTGAAATTTTTCATTTATTTTCATCTCAGTTAAATTTCGCGACAGATTGTTTTTTTTTTTCATTCTATTATTAACTCACTTCTAGTATTATGCCGACAGCTAAGCCTCCAGAGGACGATCGCCGATGTTGTTATTTAGTATAATTTTTCCGAGTATTTCTTCAAATGCTACTGAGTATTTATTTGTATCTCTTTTACTCCTTACTGTTTGTTGCCTTCTCCAATATACTTTATTTAATTTTTTTTCTTGGAAATTTGACGCTGTGTCCGAGATACTCGCTGTCCTTTTCTCGTTTCACTAATTTTTGTTTCTCTCTGTTCATCGTTTTTCTCAGTTCTTCTTGAAACTGTTGGCAGTCAGCTGACTGCCAGTCAGTTGATAAGTGCGAAATAATTTCTTTTTAATTATTGCGAAACTTGATTTTCATAAAAAAATCCTTCGTTATAGGAGTTGACTCCTTAAGAATCGATTTTCATATAAGGAGCCCGGTATGGAAAAAATATGAAGAGTAAAATACGTTCAACGAATGACATTGTTACGACTATCCGCGTTACAACTTTCACTTTTCAGGCGTGAGTGTATAGGGTATGGAGACTATATATGTATATATAGTCTCCATAGTATAGGGTATCCTACGGGGCACCGTACGAATGCATTGTATGTATACAATATACCTATATATATATATATAATATATGTAGGTATATAATATATACTCTACGGCGTCTTTAAATGATAAATATATATATATATATATATAGTACATCAGTCGTACTTTAATGATGCGTATAGTGAGCATTATTATTTTGTATTCTCAAGTGTTTTTTTTTATTTTAATTTATTACTAATTTTATATTCTTGTTAGGCATTATATGATTACTTTTCAAATTTTTCATGCCATTTTATAAACTTTATAATCTTTTTATAAACAAATGGATTAATTAAATATTTTTAGAAAATTTTTGTTCACCATATTGTTAGCGTAAGGAAATAATAATTAAAAAAAAAAAAAAATTTTCTTAAAAATACATTTATAATTTTTAAAAATAAATGCGTGTTTCTAGAGAACTATAACAGATAAACGTTAGGCTTAAAATTTATAAGAAAGCTTAACTCATTCTGTATAAAAACGACTAGAAGGTCGAAAACTGTATCTGCAATAGTTGCAAAGTTACAGCAATTTGTTTGTTGACAAATTGAGTCAGTGCTTGAACTTTGTCGTACTCCAAAATCTAGATGTTCTTTAAAAAATTGAAAAAATTTTTATTTGCCATATTGTTGCAGGTTGCTGTTTTTGTAATTTTTTTATGTTCTAGAAAAAAATTAAAATAAAAAAAAAAATTGTCAAACAAACAAATGAATAAATTGTTGACAAAAAAATTTTATTGTTGCCATTATATTTAGAAATGCCAATTATGATTTATAAAAAAACGATTCCTTGATGAAAAAAACGATTATAAACAATAAGATATAGTTTTTAAGAAAATTTTGTTTTTTGAAATCATTATTTCCTTACGCTAACAATATGATGAACAAAAATTTTCCAAAAATATTTAATTAATCCATTTGTTTATAAAAAGATTATAAAGTTTATAAAATGTCATGAAAAATTTGAAAAGTAATCATATAATGCCTAACAAGAATATTAAATCAGTAATAAATTAAAATTTAAAAAAACACTTGAGAATACAAAATAATAATGCTCACTATACGTATCATTAGAGTACGACTGATGTACTATATATATATATATATATATTTATCATTTAAAGACGCCGTAGAGTATATATTATATACCTATATATATTATATTAGGGTGATTCATTTTAGACCAACATTTTTTTTTTTTCAAGTCCCACTCAAAAATCTTGTAGCATATGAAAAATAAAAAATTCTCACCAAATTTGAGCTCTTAATTTCAATTTTTAGAGGTCTCTCAACGAATTTTTAGTTTTTCCATTTAAATAACACGGGAAAACTTTATTTTTTTATTTTTTGCTTCCGCATCTCATCAAGAAATTTTTTTTTTGAAATATCATGCTGACGTTCTTGTAGTAGACTAAATGCTCTACAAAAAAGTTCATTGAGTCGAGTCTGTAAGTTCAATATCTCCATCATAATTCATGTTACAAATTGTGATTTTTGTGGGAATTCGATTTTAATGCACTTAGAAACGAAACTAATGGTGATAGTCAAAAAGTTTCAATGACAATTTTGTCGGTTATTCAATACTTTAAAATAATGCCATTATGACTATCTCTGTTCCACCAATAGTTTTGCTTCCAGACGCTCTTAAACTTGAAATTTTCTTTGAATATATTGCGCAAAATAAAATTTTTTCGCAAGTATAATAATTACTTAAATTATTTAAAAATATACTATAATAATAAACAAAAGTATTTTATTCTAGCGAATGTGTACAGAAAATATCAAACTACTGTTTGGAGTCACTTATTATTTCAACTTATCCCCGATTAAAAACTCCGATTGAATCCGATTGAAAACGTCCTATCAGATTTAATCGGAAATTTCTGATTGACATTCAATCAGTTTCAATCGGATTTAATCGGGTACTTCCGAATGATTCCGATTGAAAGTCAATCAGAAATTTCCGATTGACTTTCAATCAGTTTCAATCGGATATAATCGGAAACTTCCGGAAGGTTTCGATTGTAAATTAATCGAAAATTACCTATTCCCGGGAAAAAAAAATTTTTTATATAAATACTATATATTATCCCTGGTCAACGAAAACAATTCAAATCAATTCGAAAATTGGAACTTGTGATAAACGAATAAAAATCATTCGAATCGGTTCAAAATAGAATATTTCAAAATCTCCATTAAATCTATTTTAACAATTAGATTGCATGTCATGAAGTAATATAATATATACTATATTACCACCAAAAATGGGGCTTGTCACTCTGTCGAAGAACAGAGGAGTGCTCGTGTCATAAATGCTTCGAATTTTGGAATATAATACGTCTGAACTACGTTTCTTACCAGGGACACTAAAAGTGGTAGGCGCTATCTAGTGGCGAGCACCGAACTACTTCCACTGCTATTGCCTAGCACCGGTGAATTTCCTCTCCTTTGTATATTATCTTTAATCCTAAGAAATTTTTCTCTTAGTTCAAGCAATTTTTTTTTTTATTAGTTGGAGCATATGGAAATCCTTGCATTAAACATCCCCAGGAAAAAAATTGATATAAAAAATATAAGTTAAAATACAAAAAATGTATTTTAGAATTTATAAAAAATCAATCGGAAAACTATTTGTTTAATAGCTTGACATTGAAATGAAAATAACTAGAAAAAAATGCGGAATTTCGAAAAATTTTATTTCTAATAATTTTTAGGAAATTCAATTACCTACAAAAAAAATTCTGTGAGATTTTCTGATAAGACTGATAGTTTCGCCAGAAAAGTACAAAAATCTCAAAATTTACTATAAATTTGACTTTAAGCTCAAATTACTTTTGAACAGTCAGATTTATCAAAAAATGATGAGACTTTTTTTGTAGAGCGTTCAATTTCCTACAAAAATATTGGTCGTGCATAAAAATCCATTGATTAGCTTGTAAGCTAGAAAATTCTAAAAAATAAGTTTTTTCCCGGGTCAAAAAATTAGGTCTGTTTTAAAATAAATAATAAATCCAAATATTATTTCTTTAATTCAAGTTTATAAATCGTAATTATTTTACATAGGAATTTAATCTGTTTTTGTCCGTACTAGTCATTATCCAGGCCAATATCGGACGTATTTTCGGATGATATCTAGTCTGTTTTAAATCGGGTGTAGACTAAAAAGAGACCTTTTTATTATAATTATTGGTCTGTGTTCAATGAGTTTTAAGGACAAAAACAGACGTTATTTACTATAATTTTTTATCTGTGTTCAATTGTTCTTATGGACAAAAACAGGACTTTTTATAAATATAAATAATAATAATAATAATAATAATAATAATTTATAAATTTATTTTAATTTTCTGGGTATTCGAAGCATGCTAATGCGCTTCTGTAATAAGATGTCACACAGAGAAAAATGTTGGCTCGATTCCTATATCAATTTTTACGATGCTGTCGACCAAACTTGAAATAGGAAGTAAAGCATCCAAAAAATTTTTGTGCTCTTATAAAAAATGACTATGCTGTTTCACAATACTTATTACGCGAGAGAAACTTATCGATAAGCTTTAATATCAATAACTTTCATACATTCATACATTATAATAATTCAATCAATACAGTTTTCTAAAAAAAGCTGTTAAATTGTTTTATATAATCCTAAAAAATGCTATTGTTTTAACTTTTTATAAAATTGATTAAATTAAAAAGACAGATAAAATTCTATACTCGGATATTTTTAAAATAGCTGAATTCATGATCAATGAAATGCATATCTACCCGAATTTTAATAATTATTAATACTATCCGAATTGTTGTTTTCCGATGGAATCCGATTAAAACTGATTAAGAATCTTCTATCGGATTCAATCGGAAAATAATCGACAAAAGATTATTTTACGATTGAATCTAATTGTAATTTATTTATCGGAATAAATAGGATTCAATCGGAAAATGATTAAAAAATGAATTATTATTTTCTGATTGAATCCGATTAAAACCGATTGAAATATTTCAATCGGATTCAATCAGATTCAATCGGAAAAAAATCGAGAAATAAATTATTTTTTTCCGATTGAATCTGATTAAAACCGATTGAATTTTTTTCAAACAGTTTTAATTGGATTCAATCGGAAAATAATTTTTAAAAAATTATTATTTTCCGATTGAATCCGATTAAAACTGATTGAAATATATTAATCGGATTCGATCAGATTCAATCGGAAAAAAATCGAAAAGTAAAGTATTATTTTCCGATTGAATCTGATTAAAACTGATTGAAATATTTCAATCGGATTTAATCAGATTCAATCGGAAAATAATCGAGAAATAAATTATTATTTTCCGATTGAATCCGATTAAAACTGATTGAAATATTTCAATCGGATTCAATCGGAAAATAATCGAAAATTTAAATTATTATTTTCCGATTGAATCTGATTAAAATATTTCAATCAGATTCAATCAGAAAATTAAAAAAAAAATTTTCCGATTGAATCCGATTGAACCCAATTGAAAGTCAATCGGAAACCCCGAACGCTCCCGAACATTTCTGATTGAAAATATTTTTCTGATTGAATCTGATTGAAACTCGATCAGAATTCTATCAGTTTAAATCGGAAACAAATTTTCAATCAGAAATGTTCGGGAGCGTTCGGGGTCTTCGATTGACTTTCAATCGGATTCAAACGGAAAAATTTTTTTTTTATTTTCTGATTGAAATATTTTAATCGGAATCAATCGGAAAAAAATAATTAAAATTTTTGATTATTTTCCGGTTGAATCCGTTTGAAATATTTCAATCAGAAAATAAATAAAAAAATTTTCCGTTTGAATCCGATTGAAAGTCAATCGGAGACCCCGAACGCTTCCGAAGATTTCTGATTGAAAATTTGTTTCCGATTGAAACTGATAGAATTCTGATTGAGTTTCAATCAGATTCAATCGGATTCAATCGGAGTTTTTAATCAGGGATAATTGCTCACAAGTTGAAATAATAAGTGACTCCAAACAGTAGTTTGATATTTTCTGTACACATTCACTAAAATAAAATACTTTTGTTTATTATTATAGTATATTTTGAAATAATTTAAGTAATTATTATACTTGCGAAAAAATTTTATTTTGCGCAATATATTCAAAGAAAATTTCAAGTTTAAGAGCGTCTGGAAGATAAACTATTGGTGGAACAGAGATAGTCATAATGGCATTATTTTAAAGTATTGAATAACCGACAAAATTGTCATTTAAACTTTTTGACTATCACCATTAGTTTCGTTTCTAAGTGCGTTAAAAGCATATTTTTGAAAAAAATTGGACTTTGAGAGCGTCTGGAGGCTAAACTATTGGTGGTACAGAGATATTCATACTGGCAATATTTTAGAGTATTGAATAACCGACAAATCTGTCATTTAAACTTTTTGACTAACACCATTAGTTTCGTTTCTAAGTGCATTAAAATCGAATTCCCACAAAAATCACAATTTGTAACATGAATTATGATGGAGATATTGAACTTACAGACTCGACTCAAGGAACTTTTTTGTAGAGCATTTAGTCTACTACAAGAACGTCAGCATGATATTTCAAAAAAAAAAATTTCTTGATGAGATGCGGAAGCAAAAAATTAAAAAAAAAAGTTTTCCCGTGTTATTTAAATGGAAAAACTAAAAATTCGTTGAGAGACCTCTGAAAATTGAAATTAAGAGCTCAAATTTGGTGAGAATTTTTTATTTTTCATATGCTACAAGATTTTTGAGTGGGACTTGAAAAAAAAAAATGTTGGTCTAAAATGAATCACCCTAATATATATATATATTAAATAATATGACAATTTTTTAATATCAATGTTATTAAATTTTTATTCTGTCAACTATCAATCAAACTTAAATCCCCAATACTTAAAAAATGTTCAAAGGTTTCGGCAGCAATTTAAAAGTATAAAGTATCAATTTGATTATTTGAGTTAAGTAATGCCATAAACGTTTCTTAATTGTGTGTGAAACAGACTAGATGATCAGACTACAAACCATCGATAACCAAAGTTAAGCAACATTGGCGTGGGACATTAATTGGATGGGTGACCTCGTAGTAAAATAATTGTCGATGGTTAATAATTTTTTTTTTTTTTTTTTTTATTTAATTTTAACCGACAGTCATATTGATGAAGGCAATAAATCCTAATTAAACTACTTAATTAATAATTTACAGATATTCTAAATGAGATTCTAAAAATGACTATATTCGTTCATGCATGATTATATATAATCATATATGATCATGTATAAACAGATCAAGTTATGTATGATCAGACCTGGCCAATTTTTGGATCTGATCATATATAGACAATTATGCATGATCATATATGATTAGACAAAATCTTTTTTCATCGGGTTACTAATCTACATCGTCAATTGACTTCCAAATGTATTCAGGAGATTTATGTTTAGTTACTTCACTGCCTTTATTCAGTATATCCATAATAAATTTGTAAGCATACTGATTATTATTTGTAAATGTGAAAGATATTAAAAAACTATTATTAGTTAGTTATAATTGCTATATACATACGTTTCAATCTGACATAATCTGATGTTTTGATATCAGAGATTATCCACGGTTCTGCATTTTGATCATCAATTTTAAACCATAATTTAAACGATCTGGTATCTTCTTGTTCTGGAAGAAAATAATATTTTTATAAAAATGGAATAAAATTCATATCGAAAGTAAGAATAATTAACACAAAAAATTTTAGGTTATACAGCAGTACATACGTTGCCAGTCGTCAATGTCATCCATCATATTGAATTCAAAGTTTCAGTTTAATGACAACTTTTAGAGATAAAATAAACTATAAATAATAAAAATTAATAACTATATATAGTTATTCACATTTATTAAAAATTAAGATTCACACTTAAGTCTTTACTTAGCTTACTATAAAATTACTATAGCGTAATAGCTTCCCTCGCAGATTTGAATCACGGTGGAAACACGGTGGGTTTGTTCCATTGTACCACTGTGATTACGCGGTGTATCCACCGTGATTCCACGGTGGCTATGCCACCGTGTATACACGGTGTTTTCACTGTGATTACGCGGTGGATACACCGTGGAACCACGGTGGTGAAATCGCACAAAGCCACCGTGGAATCACGGTGGGTACACCGCGTAATCACAGTGGCAACACCGTGTATACACAGTGGTCAAGTCACCGTGAAATCACGGTGGATACACCGCGTAATCACAGTGGATACACTGTGTATACCCGGTGGTGAAATGGAACAAACCCACCGTGTAACCACAGTGGATCCACGGTGCTTACACTTTCACGGTGTTTCCACCGTGATTCAAATCTGCGAGGGTTACTATAGCATAGCGTCTGTGAAAAAAACCGTTGAGGTTTAAATTTTCTATCCAAGTAATCCTATTGGTTGATGTAATGAACGTGCGGTAGAATAACTAAAACTAGCCGTAAAATTTGAATTGACAAATGATAAATTTATGTAAAAAATAAATAAACACGAGTGTTAATTAATGGATGATAATTATTTTTATTATTATTATTATTATATTAATTAATGATGTTTAATTGATTATAAACAATTATTTCTAAGAGAGAGGAATACAAATTTAATTCACTGGAGAGAAATCGATTCCGTCCAGACTTCTGTAAAGCAACGTCCACGCTGGGTTTTGAACTGGATACTGGCCAGTGCGAATCAAGTTTTGGATGTAATCATAAGCCTCTTGATCATTACCTACAAAAAAGTGTATCATTAATTATTTATTAACATTATTATTCAAATAATGTCTATAGGTTATACGTACTCTTAATTTGTAAATAGGTGTGAAAATCAAGATTTTCAATCAAAAACAGATGTTCTTGATCAATTTGGAAGTATAATTTATACCTCCTAGCTCCGGAATTATCTAAATAAGCCCAAATCACAAAAATCGGTCTGTTAGTTGACCCTGCGGGCCAGCCCCAAAACTTCCCGCCGTTTTCGAGCTCAACGAGCTCGAAAACACTATTGAGAATTCATTTTCGAGCTCTTCGAGCTCGCAAATACTTTTGTATGCCATTGTTTTGTAAAAAACCATTTTTTAGCATTTCTTTCTCCCACGATATCTCGTGAACGAATTAACCGATTTTGATGGTTGAGGCGGCAATCGACGCGTTTTGTCAAGTTCTAGAGCTGATAAAATTTTGGATTCGATTTATCGAGTCGTTTTTGAGATATTTCAGGAAAAATAAAAATTTTTTTTTTTTTAAATTCTTTCGACAACGGTTTCTCTTGAACGAATGAACCGATTTTGATGGTTGAGGTGGCATTCGACGCGGCTTATAAAACTCTAGAGCCCAGTCCATTTTGGAATGAATCCATCGAGCACATTAAAAGTTATCCAAAAAAAACATTTTTGAAAAAACTTTATTTTTGGAATATCTCTGAACGAGCCTTACCGATCAAGCTCGAATTTTTCTCGGCTTCAAGATATTGACAATCCGCGTCGAATGGCACCTTAAAGTTCAAAATCGGTTCATCCGTTCAAAAGATACAGGTATTTACATACGTACGTACGTACGTACGTACATACATACATACATACACTCGGACATCATCTTGAAATTAGTCAGAATAGCTTCCTAGGACCTCAAAACGTCGACATCTGCTGGAAATTCAATTTTCGTAAATCGGACCGAAACCAATAACTTCCCGAATTTTTGAAAATTTACAATTTTCTTAGCGGGAAGTTAAAAAAGTTATTAATTATATTACATTAATTTAAGTAAGCAATCAAAATTAAGGTTAGATTTAGTAATATCATAATTGATATGATAAAAAAATGTACTTACGAGGTACTTGAGCGATGTTAATATTATTGGCAGCCATGTCAATTATAGTAATTACATTCACAAAATAATAGTCCACTAAAGTTTAGTGCCTAAACTATTAATTTAGTTTATAATATCAAGACAATAAAGTCTAGTTAAAAATATAAAAGTCACCGTTAAAATTTAACTGTAGTACTATACTGTGTCAACAAAAACAATTTATACTCTTGGAGGGTATACCCTCTGTAGGTAAATCACTCAACGATGTCGATAGTTCAAATTACTTCATCGACCATCGATGTTTCGACTTAGAAAAAATATCGACGAAAAACATCGATGTTTCCCCTGAAAAATATCGATAGTCGAAACATCGATGCATATCGCCCATCCCTAGTCTGAATCAGTAAAATTTACTGATTTTTATAAGCATATAAATGGATTGTATAGACGCTGGGATAAATAATTGCGCATTTTATTTATATCTTTATGATTATTCTGGTTGGTTGACGCATGCGTCAACGCAACAGTTGGCATCAGTAAATTTATTTATTTTAAATAAATTTACTAATTGTATGAATAAATCAATGCGAGATTTATCTGTAATCATGTTAGTAACTGACTCTGAAATGTGCGGGTGGCCATTTAATGTCGGGAATGGGTCAAATTACACGAAAACAAGTCATCCATCATGTTGGTTCGGGGCCTCTTTTATCTTACCAATAACTCACATAATAATCAAAAAGAGGTTGAAAATTGTCAAAATATTTTTCTGGAAGATGCCTGATTACAATCATATAAGCTTCTTCAATGAGCTCAGGAGGAAGAAAAGCAACAACCATTAATCTACCCAAGTGATGTCTTGCTTCATCATCATCTTTGATTTCTGTCCACACGCCAAGTTTTTGGGCGTTCTTTTGAATTGCCTAATATCAAATATATATCAAAACACAATTTTATAGTTGCTTTTATACATGAAAATGCTTGCTAGTTTATTCTCAATTTTATGAGAGACGATTGTGACCAATATCCTATAAAATATCATATAATAATTAAAACTGTGAGAAGCAATGTAAAATGTATGTTATTAATTTTATTAACACTTTTATTAATAAATTGTGTGAAAAATGAAATCTATTGTCTGCTTTAACTTTTTATTAATTCAATATATTTATGTGAAAAAATAAAAAATTACATTTATTCTGTAAAAAAATGAGAGTGAGTTCGGAGATGAAATGGATTTAATTAAAATCCGAATTTACTCCGTCTCTCGAAGTTCAGGAGTTTTTAATACATTACTTTGCATAGAGAGTAAATAGGTCGTTCTCTTTAACTTCCCGCTAAGAAAATTGAAAATTTTCAAAAATTTGGGAAGTTATTGGTTTCGGTCCGATTTGCAAAAACCGAATTTCTATCAGATTTTGTCGTTTTAAGGGTTCAAGGAAGCTATCCTGACTAATTTCACGATGATATCCGAGTGTATGTATGTGTGTACGTACGTTCATACGTATATAAATATTCTATAACTTTTGAACGGATGAACTGATTTTAAACTTTAAGGTGTCATTCGACGCGGCTTGTTAAATACTATAAGCTGTGAAAATTTGAGCTTAATCGGTAGGGTGCGTTCGGAGATATATCAAAAATAAACACAGGAGTTTTACAATGTTTTATGAGAGTATTTAATTGAGATTCTCAGGTTGAATCTTTTCACACGAACGCAATGCACGCTGAACCGAAAGGCCGGTTTTGCTGTCGAGTGAATTTATGATGATATATATAAATATATATATTTTCTTTTAAGGGTTTTATTAAAAGGATTAACTATTCCCGAACAAGGTATCCGGTTGCCTAGGCGGTGGACGTCACGTGAAGGAGTTTAGTTAATCTTAATGCGAACTCAAGTGATTTTACTTGAGGTATCCAACCTAGGAGTCCAGATGCCTAGGCGTAGGACCTCACGAGGAAAGGTTTCAAAAATAAAATTTTAAGTTGCGAAATTATAATTTAAAATAAAACAATCGAAACTCGATTATCGGTCTAGGACCTCTGATTGCCTAGGCGTAGAGCGTCACGAGAGCGAATTTCGAAGTCAACTCAGTGAGTCTTACTCGCGGATGGATCCGACAAAGGTTTTTATTACAGAAGTAAAGACTTTTGATTTTTAAAATTGAATTCCGATTATCGGTCTAGGACTCCCGGTTGCCTAGGCTGTGGAGCGTTACGAGAACGAACTTTGGAATTTTACTCGTGGATAGATCCGACAAGGGTTTTAGTTGCGGCGGTAATGACTTTTAGATGTTGAATTTTAAAATAAAAGAATCGAATTCCGATTATCGATCTCGGACCCCTGGTTGCCTAGGCGTAGAGCGTCACGAGAACGAACGTTGGAATCGACTCAGTGAGTCTTACTCGCGGATTTAAATAGATCCGACAAGGGTTTCGGTAGTAGAAGCAATGACTGATTTTAATTATTTTTCCGGGGTTTGTCTGTCATCTTAGAAAATTTACTATTTGTAGGGGACTCAGAGATACAAACGGTTAATTCATTTGCGACCAAATATTAATTACTTAAATCCATTAGTGGTACATATTTTTAAGAGCGATAATTTAATTTTAAGAAAATATTTTAAAATTTACCTCTGATCTCCGTATGGGGATAATAGAAAATAACAGGAAATCGTAAATTTAAGTAACATTTATTTTAATTTTTGGACCTCTGAAAATTATATCGTCAGAAAATTATCAGCTACCAGAATCCATGGGAAACCGTTAGTTTCATTAGCGGGCGGATATGCACTCTTTAATTCCATTAGCAGCGAGACAGAAAGAAATAAAATTTTGATTTAAATGACAGGGGCTCTTTACTGTACTTTTCGGGTAACTACACTGAGAAAAAAAATACTATTTTCCAAACAAAAATTTCTTGGTTCAAGAAATCCGTTAAAAATATTTATTTTATTATTATTAATTATCAATTTTTTGAGAAAAGAGCATCAAATTTATTTTTGTTATTATATGAATTTGATATTATATTATGAGTAAACAAAAGAATAGCTTTACTTGAATTAATTAAAAATTATTTCCTTCAATTCTACGAATTCTTGAGACAAAATTATATATTCTTGAAAATTATCAAGAATATATGTTTTTGTCTCAAGTAAATGTTCTTGATAAAAGTATTTTTTTTTCTCAGTGTAGAATCAATGGAGAATTCGTGGGAACTGTAATATTCATCGATGTTAGATGATGTTAAATCAAGTGTTTGGGTAATATTAGGAGTACAAATAAGTTTCCGCCGTTTCATTGTAGATGGCGCGGCACGGAGTTTTGGTTAGCTTTCGCAGATGATAACCGGCTTAAAAAATAGTTTGGACATTCAAGAACAACATAACCTATTAATATCATTGATTTTATATTGGTAAAATATAATTTTTATAAGTTGAAAATGTCAAAATTTGAGCCAAGTAAGCGTCATTTGCGGGAAATATTAGTTTACTTCTTTAATTTAAGGGGTTAGGGGTACTCAGGGGTATGAAAAAATGATGATTTTCAATAATTTTTTTTTTGTAGTTAATTACTTTATTTGACAAAAATAAAAACATAGCTTTATTAGAACACGTTTCGATTTGACTTCACGAAAATTTCAAAAAAAAAAATTAATAATTCAAAAAGTTATCGCTGTTTTTGTAGAGCCCGTTCCTCCCGAAGTCCTTTGCGGTGATCATCATAAGTCCTTGGAGATTCATCTAAAATCAATCGGACAAGAAAAATTAGTTTTATTAATAGATAATCTTGTGCCTGATCGAAGCTTTTTTTTTTTTTTTCGAAATTAACAAAATGGCGGCCTCAGGAAATTTTTTTCAAATTTTCGAGAAAAAAACCGACAGTTTATTGTTAAAAAAAAATCGAAATTTTTGAAAAAAAAAAAAATCCTTCGATCAGGCACGAGTTTTTAATGTATTTCAAAAGTACAATAAATTTTATTGAAATCTACCGAGCAGTTTTTAAGTTACAGTGATCACCAGTTCAGAAAACATAGTTTTGAGAAAAACGCATTTAAAGTTTTGCTATGGATTTATGTCGAATTATAAGAATTATTTAATAACTTACACTGAGTCATCTATTCCTGGACCATATAATAGCTCTTCAGCCGACATAGCAGCTTCCAAAATATCGATTTGCTGGTGCCTACGTTGCAATCGACCTTCTCGGGTGTTATCATTAGCGCGCTTATCTGCTACTTTGATACGTGCAGCATCCATTCTTTCTGCATACCGATGAGAATTAGGCCCACAATTAAGTCCTAGTGTATTCATCAAGACTAATAATGAATTTATACCCTCATTAAATATACACATAGCAACGTATGCAGCTATTTGTACGATAGTAAAACTAGTATTTACCGTTTTTGGACATATTTTCCATACTAGTTGGTTAAAGCTTTCATTATTATTCTGATTGAATCCACCTACACATCTTGAAAGTAAATTTTCATTACTAAGATCTTCGTATATAGGCTTGATAGCTTTTAAAAGATCAGAAGGTAAAGGAGAATAATCGTGAGAAAAGGTATCAAGCTCTCCTCTTGCTTCAGCGCGCTGGTAAGAGCACCAAGATTCTTCGCCTTTTGGACACATATCATGATTCGGTTTTTCATCACTCGAGCCGTAGTGATAAAAGGTTGCCATTATAGCAGATTTCATATTTTCAATAGAATCACAATGCCGGCGTATTGCTAAACCATAGTACACAGTTAGTTTGTCTATTAATTTTCCTGTGAGCTTACCTCGACCACCAAGACCTTTTTGTTTACTCTTCAGCGTACGTAATCGACTCCCCATCCGCTTTTGGACATGCCCTATACATTCCTTTTTATTTACAGTTGTATTTTCGTAAGGATCTGATTTTATAATTCCTGAATAGGTCTTGGAGTCACCATCACCAATATAGTTGGCATACTTAACTCCATATTTAGTTTCAGAATACGAAAACATTTCGACCATCGCATCCACCTCCATTTTCCCAGAAGACCCTTGATGATTAGCAGAACACACATCTTCATGCGATTGATACCATTCCTCGAACTCAACAGTATTTGTTTTTTTTTTCCAATACTCACATAGCTTACAATATGCACTTTTAATGTTTATGTCAAGAATCTTTCCAGTAAAATAGCCAATTATAGAAGAAACTCCAAATGACGATGTATATCCCCGTTTTTGCCAGGTTCCATCTCCCGATACAGTTAGATGATTTATATCTTCATTTTCAGTTGTTGGCATTGCTTGCTTTTCTTCATTCACAGCTTTCGTCATGAAGGTTTCTGCGACGGCTTTACTACAATTCAAAATCTGTTTCAGTAAAATTGTATGCGTAGATTTATCTAAAAAAGACGGCATGTCCATCAGGCCGCAAAACTTGCACAATCCTTCGTATCCTATTCCTAGTATTCTCATTACAAAAATGAAACGTCTGTTTATTTCATAAGAATGCCCAACGAAAGAACAGGAAGGAATATATTCATTTCCACAGTTATTACATGCAACTACAATTTTGAATCCCAGCCCACGTGTACTTGCTGTTTGAAACACTACATTTCCATCACATTTTTTACATTTTATAAGAGCAGAAATTGCAGTGAATACCTGAATAAAATTTATTATTCGAAATTCAGTACTGCTGTCTTCAGGTACATCATCTTCAGTGTTTTGTTTTAATTTTTTAGAAGATGTACTCTGAATACTTTCATCACGTTCGGCTGTTTTCGGATTAAAAACATTCTTTCTTTTGACTGAACGCGACTTATTAATTTTTTCAGAACTCCGAAGTTCTCTTGAAACCTTTCTAGAATCACGTCCCATGGTTAATAATTTAATTCACTTGAGAAATAATTTATCACAAAACTATCGACTGATCAGTGCAACGACTACAGGTATACTGGCAACCAAAAATTATTTTTCAGTTCTTGTACTACCTACAAATTGTGAATATATATATATATATATATATATATATATATATATATATATATATATATATATATATATATATATATAATTATAAATACATTAAAATGGGGAGATATTCATGACAATGAAACCCGAAAGGTCGGTTGCTTGCAGCTGTTTCTAGCTACCTGCACTCGAATGCCACGTAGCACCCGAGCGTCCTTTGGTCATTGTTAAATAACTCGAAAAGAATTTGTCGGATTCACTTCAAATTTTCACACAATATTTTTAAAATATTATACTTTAAGAAAATGCAAAAAAAAAAAAATCGATTTTTTGAAAATTCTGACTACCCCTAACCCCTTAAAGAAATCTGCTGCTGAGGCGCATCAATTGCTCGTAGAAGCATATGGTGAGGGTGCTTTGAGTGAGAGAACGTGTCGAGAGTGGTTTCAAAAGTTTAAAAACGGTGATTTCGACGTAGAAGACAAAGATCGCAGTGGAAGGCCAAAAATTTACGAGGATGCAGAATTGGAGGAATTATTGGAGGAAGATTCATCTCAAACACAAAAAGAACTTGCTCTAACATTAGAAGTCACTCAGCAAGCAGTCTCACATCGTTTAAAATCATTAGGAATGATTCATAAACAAGGAAATTGGGTTTCGTACGAATTAAAGCCGAGAGATATTGAACGCCGATTATGCTTAAGTGAGAAAAAGTACTTGGAAACACTTGATTGGGAAGTGTTACCCCACCCGCCGTATTCACCAGACATTGCACCGTCCGATTATCACCTGTTCCGGTCCATGGCACATGCTCTGACGGCGCAGCGGTTCACATCTTATGAGGATACCAAAAATTGGGTTGATTCGTGGATAGCCTCAAAAGACAAGGAGTTCTTCAGACGTGGGATTCGAATGCTGCCTGAGAGATGGGAAAAAGTGGTTGCAAGTGATGGGCAATATTTTAAATAAATTTATATTACCGTTCTTCTATAATAAATATTTAATTTGTGTTAAAAAACGGCGGAAACTTATTTGTACTCCTAATAAAATTTAGGTCTATGGGAGAATTCTTAAGCTAACACTGTTTAGACATTAAAATTTACTTAAGGCTTAAGTAGGAAATATTAAGAAAGAGATCAAAATATTTATATGTGGAGCTTGGCTTTTGAGGACTTTACCGAGTAGACCGGCCATCGCAGTGCAGATGCGCTTATGAGAGAGAAAGATAGATACTTGTCTATCCGTTGGTTTTTACTTCTATTTCACTCTCTCTTTCTCCATGCGTTAGGCTATTATACTTTGATATTATAATTATTATTTATTCCAGAATACTTTTAATTGATTCAGAGCAAGTCCAACATCTTTTTAAAAATTATTGGATGTGCTTTGAATTATAAAAACAAAAAAAGAATTTTAAATTAAAGTACGGTTAAATCGCGATCCATTTGTAACGCTCGTTACAACAGGTATAATAACAAGATTTTTAGAATAATAATAATAATAATAATAATAATAATAATAATAATAATAATGTCTTTATTTAGCAAAAAATGCTACATTAATTTCATAATAATTTACCATAAAATCATCTTATTGTACATATATATCGTTAATTTATATCAATATTTAATATTACATAATTTTTTAATGATCTTTTAAGGCATGATAATCTTCTTTCATTTTTTATCATATTCGGTAATAGATTGTACCACTTAAAGCCTTTATATATTAGAGATTTTTCCGCTGTATGTGTTTTTGTTCGATGAATATTTAAGAGTGAGCTATGGCGTGTATAGTAATTATGTCTTTCACTTATAAGTTCTATTTGATTGCATAAATACGATGGTACAAGTTCATGAATCATTTTATATATTAATATACAGGTATTATATATCATTCTCTGCTTTACAGATAACCAGCCCAAAGTATGTAACATAACACTAATTCGTGTATATTTATTTACATTTAGTATCAATCGCATCGCACGATTCTGTAATTTTTGTAGGGCACTCGTACTTTTCTTATCATAATTAATCATAACTGTGCTACAATAATCAAAGTGTGGCGCTACTATAGTTTTATAAATTGTACATTTCGTGTAATTACTAAGCGTATTTTTTAATCGTGCAATCACATTGATTTTTGTAGCCACTTTTTTAATAGTGTTGTTTGCATTAAACTTAAATGATAAATTATCGTCGATCACTATCCCTAAATATTTAGTCGTCTGCACTTCTTTAATCTCATTGCCGTTAATATTTATTTTGCATTCGCCTCTGATTTTCAATATTCGCTGATCGTGCAGGATCATAAAAACAGTTTTCTTTATATTTATTTTTAATTGCCTATCACTCAACCATTCATTTAATATTTTTAACGCTTTGTTTAATTTTACTTCAATACATTTAAGATTTTTACTACAGTAGTATAACATCATATCGTCCGCAAATAATTTACATTTAACTCCAATAGATTTAAAAATTTCAACAACTTTATTGATATAAATAATAAACAATACTGGGCCTAGTTTTGAACCTTGCGGTACGCCGTCTTCTATAATTAACTCCTCAGATATAACATTTTTAAATTTCACTTTTTGTTTTCTTTCTATTAAATAGGATGTGAACCAGTTAAATACCGTTCCACTTACACCTAGTTCTCTTAATACTTCCAGTAACTTATTTCTATTGATAGTTTCAAAGGCTTTTGTAAGATCAATATATGTAACACCAACCAACATACCTGCATCGATATAATTTCTCCAGTCTATAAAAGAACTCTGTAAGGCAGTCTCACATGAAAATTTTTCTCTGAAGCCTGATTGCTCTTCGTTTAATATATTATTTTCTTTTATAAACCTGTCAAGTTGATTCTTGACAGTTTGTTCTAATATCTGTTCAAGTATGGGAAGTGTGTTAATTGGTCTAAGATCTTCTGCCTTTGTACTACCTTTTATTTTTTGAATTGGGATAATTGTAGAAGTTTTCCATTGGTCGGGTACAATTCCAAGTTTTAATGAGTTGTTTAGGATGAAAAGTATTGAATCTTTTTCTGTCTCCCATAATAACTTTACTATAGCTACGTTAATATCCATATTAGACCCTTTTTTACTATCTAAGTTTTTAATAATTGTATCCACTTGAGCAACTGTTACCTCCTGGAATTTCTCCCACAGAACAAAGTTATTTGAGTTATTATAATTTCCGCAATTATTTTCAATAATTTTATTACAGTTTATATCCATAACTATCCGTCTAACATTATCTACAAAATATTTGTTCAATCTATTCGCAACTGTATTTGCATCCGATATAATGTTGCCATTAAAATTTACTTCATTTAATACCATAGAATCGTTTTTTCTCTTATCTCCTATTAATTCTTTTAGTGATTTCCATAGTTTATTAGGTTTTGATTTATTATTATCTATATTTTGTTGGTAGTGTAATTTTTTAGCCAGTCTTGAGTCATTAACCACATCATTTCTCAATTTTTTGTATAAAACAATATCTGATTCAATTTTCGATACTTTAGCTTTGAAGAAAGCGTTGTCTCTTTTTTTAATTTTATTTACAATATTTTGACTAATCCATGGCTTAGATTTCCACTCTAATTTACTAATTTTCGTTACAATCGGTGCGACTATATTTAAACTATCATTAATATCACAAATTATCTTATCAACTAGTACATTAAAATTTTCTTTATCACAGATATTATTTCCACCATGTTTAAAAGCTAACTTATTTAATTTATTTTTTGTATTTGTTCGGAATGCATCCTTGTCAAAATTCTTCATATCCCTCATAGAATATGTGTCAATATCATAAGATTTTTTAAATCGGTCAATTAATATTTCGATAATATTGTGATCGGAGATTTTTGGTTTGTCCAAAACCTCAGTTTGAAATGTAAAATTTGAGAAAACTAGATCTATTATTGTCTCAGGTTTTAACGTAGATCTTGTTGGAGAATTGACTCTCTGATTAAATCCTAAAAGTAACATTTCATTTACTAGTTTACAGCTATAATAATTATTACTATTCACATTTATATTAAAATCTCCTGCAATAATTAAATTATTTAAATTCTGAAAATCGTCCATTAAGGTAATAAAATTGTTACAAAATTTAATTATATTACTATTGGGAGAGCGGTATACGTTACATATATTTATTTTTCTACCTAAATTCACTTCAATAATATGTATCCATGATCCATGTATCAGGTTATCATTATTTAATATTGTTTTGAATTGTATGTCCCTTCTCACATACGTTATGACGCCTCCAGTTCTTGAATTTTTCGTGTTAGTTCTGATTAAGTTGTAATTTTTAATTTTTATTTCATGGTCAGCTATAGATTCTATTACATGAGTTTCAGTAAGACACATTATGTCAGG